>NW_013747037.1:0-1545 GCF_000517525.1 Limulus polyphemus
TCTATCTGTATGCTGAGACAGTAAATTTTGTTCCTCTTCCTTCTTCCTATCAGTCAGCTTGACATTCATGTTGACGTCCTTGTGCATCTCATCTCTACACAGTGCTATTAGGCTTAGTAGGTCCTTATCTTCTAAGGCAAAGTCACTGACTTCTGGTTCTGCATCTATGATGGCCACACCTGCAACCACCACCACTGTTTCAATAGTTGCACCCGTCAGGTCTTCTTCTCTCCCAAAATACGACTTCAACAGATTGGTATTGTAGACTTGGTCTTCCCGTTCACATTCACCTTGTAGTCCATTCTGTTGAGTACTTCCAGTACTTAAAAATGTCCTTTCCATTGCAGGGTGAGTTTGTTGTGGTCTGTGGGCAGTAGAACTAAGATCCTTTTGTCCAACCTTAAAATGTCAGTCCTTGGCCTTCTTGTCATAAAAATGCTTTTGACTACCTTGAGCTGCATACAAACTCTGTCAAGCGAATTGATAGGTCTCCTTCAGTCGGTTTCTGAGGTCTAACACATACTGGTATGTGTTCCTTACTTCTGACACTTCTTCTTCTCCCGTCCATAGCTCTTTCAATATTTGCATCGGACGTCGTACTGTTCTTCCATACAGTAACTCGAAGGGTGAAAATCCTGTACTTGCTTGTGGGACTTTTCGATAAGCAAATAATACTGCGTGCAAGTAGCTGTCCCAGTCACGTGGTCTCTCTTGGCACATCTTTTTTAAAACTCCATTGAGTCTTTCACAAAGTCCATTACCTTTAGAATTGTATGGGGTTGTAAAGAGTTGCCGAGTATTGATGAGTCTGTATCAGTTCTGAAGTAAACTGGGTCCCTCTATCGCTCAGGATTTCTCTCGGAAAGCATACTCTGCAAAATATCTCCAGGAGGGCTTCTGCTACTCTCTCTGTCTCTATCTTCACCAGTGCTATTGCTTCCAGGTAATGTGTCGCATAGTCGACTACTGTCAGAACACACTGGTTGCCCTTGTCAGACACAGACACTAGTAGCTCGATCAAGTCCACAGATAATCTGCTGAACGGCTCTTCTATGAGAGGCATCTCCCCCAATGGCGCCTCTAGGTATTGTCCTTTGGCAGATGTCACATGACCTGCAGAATCTATTCACATCTCTGATGACTCCCAGCCAATGGAAGTTACTGGTGATTCTGTCTGCCATTTTCTTTGTTCCTAGGTGTCCTTCCACAATTAGTTCGTGAACCAACTTCATCACTTGAATCCGGTATTCTGTTGGTACTATGATATCTGTTTAACTTCCCCAGGAAGTTAAATCTATCTATCTTGACAAATTCGGTATAGAACTCCCTTGCAGTCCTCTATTTTATAAGTATATTTCCCCTTTGTTTTGTGCTCGACTTTCTTCCTGGCATTGTCTCAACGTTTCTGCAGTGAAGGGTCTTTCTTCTGTGCTTCCTTCAGCTCCTACAAACCTAAATTCGAGGCTTGATGTCTTGTTTGCTCTTCATTTCTTGAGCTCTGGTGGTGACAGCATATGCTTCATTAATCTTCTCTCTGTCTAGTTC
>NW_013747038.1:0-2574 GCF_000517525.1 Limulus polyphemus
CTCTCCCTCCACCTGGTGGTTCACACTGGATCTCTCCCTCCACCTGGTGGTTCACACTGGACCTCTCCCTCCACCTGGTGGTTCACACTGAACCTCTCCCTCCACCTGGTGGTCCACACTGGACCTCTCCCTCCACCTGGTGGTCCACACTGGACCTCTCCCCCCACTTGATGGTCCATACTGGCTAGGACAGTGAACAACCAAAGCTAGGACAGTGAACAACCAAAGCTAGGACAGTGAACAACCAAGGCTAGGACAGTGAACAACCAAAGCTAGGACAGTGAACAACCAAAGCTAAGATAGTGAAAAATCAAAGCTAAGATGGTGAACAACCTAAGGTAAGACAATAAGAAAGAACGCGTTAAAAACCCCACTCCGACCTAATATAAGATTAAGTTGTATTAAGTTATATTAAGTCGTATTTACATGGTCATTAGTCCAATTTCATATTACAAATGTTCAATGTTCATCACTGTTACTCCTATCACTGTTTTTGTAACATGAAAATGCGCAAAAAATCGTATGAAATACAAGAGAATTGGTTTTATTAATATATTTATAGGAGGGAGAGGTCCAGTATGAACCACCAGGTGGAGGGAGAGTTCCAGTATGGACCACCAGGTGGAGGGAGAGGTCCAGTGTGAACCACCAGGTGGAGGGAGAGTTCCAGTGTGAACCACCAGGTGGAGGGAGAGGTCTAGCATGGACAACCAGGTGGAGGGAGAGGTCCAGTGTGAACCACCAGGTGGAGGGAGAGGTCCCACCTAGTTAATCATTCATAAAGTAACCATCTAGTTTACCATTCATAAGGTAACCATCTAGTTTACCATTCATAAGGTAACCATCTAGTTTCTATTACTTCTTGTTTGCTTCTTCTCTATGTGTATCGCTCACATATTTCCATAATCGTTGTTTTTCCCTCCTCACTGTAGCTCAGTGGTAAGCCTGTGATCTTATAACGCTAAACATCGGATTTCGATACCCGTAGTTGGCACAGTAAAGATGACCCATTGTTAACTTTGTATTCAACTACAAATAAACCATAATTACTTACCAATAATGCGACTGTAAAATGTTTGAAAGTTGCAAGTAAAACATATGAACTGACAATTTTTTTGAAAAGGCTAGAAAAAGACGAATGAAAAAACTTGAAGATGTTGATGATAGAACTTCTTTTCAAGACAAATATCAATCAGAAAAAGTAACACTAGTTAACAAATGTTGTTATGTCTTTCGCGAAATATTATGTGAAGTTTATTGCCTCTATCAATTTGAATCTCAAAATATAACTGGAAGTTTTCTATCGCGTCTAGATATCCAGTGACTAGGCCTTTAGTTTTGTCTATGTAGGAAGTCATTTCGTTGGACTATCGTGATTATATTCAAACGAAGTTACAAACAAAGCAGTTGTTTGACAAACAATTTATTGATTAAATTAAAAACAAAAGCTATTTGTTGACCAATTCATATAATATTTTCATTTTCATTGGCTATAATATCCTTAAGTATACTTAACAAGCAATTTTTCTTATAAACCCTGCAACTATGTATGTGTATATCATGAAAAGTGTATGCAATATGAATAAACCCAATAGGTTTTCTTCCGAATCTTTTTCTAAGTCTTTGGTAATCATTTAATTTATCCTATAATACCTTTCACAAGTACAGTGTACATCAAGATGTTAATTTATCAGGATGTTAGGATGCACCGAGAGAAAAGGTGGGTTCCGTAATGAACTCATGAGGTATCCTGAAAAAAAAAAAAGCTTGTTATTGTTAGTAGTTACGTGTAAATCATCTTATCGTGAGAAACACGTGGGTCCTGTTTTCACAACTTTGGCGGAGTTAAGTCAAATTAAGACTTCAGATAATCAAGAAAGACAAATAAGTTAACTGTGTTTTTGTTTTGATAAGTGATTATGAGAAGAGAATGCCAGTGAAAAATTGACGTGACTCTAACCTTGGCCTCGTTGAGAGAAATGACAACTTACTTGTGGATAACTCATTAACCAATTATTGAACCAGGTTTACCAATAAATCTTATTGTTACTTTGTCATAGGTTTAGTTTAAGAACAACCAAAACGCTTTTACAACAACCAGTCATTATAAAAGCAGAAAATGACTTAACAAATCGGAAGTGAATTTGTGGAACTCATTCATTATTTGTTTTTCGTGGATGGGCGTGGCCTAGTGTTCTCGGACTATGAGTCTAGGGTTTGCGGTTCGAGGCCCGTTGCCGCAAAATATCACACTGCACTCTGGAGCCGTGGGTGTGTTATAAGCTAGGACAGTGAACAACCAAATTACCTTATGAATGGTAAACTAGATGGTTACCTTATGAATGGTAAACTAGATGGTTACCTTATGAATGGTAAACTAGGTGGTTACTTTATGAATGATTAACTAGGTGGTTACCTTATGAATGGTAAACTAGATGGTTACCTAGTTAATCATTCATAAAGTAACCATCTAGTTTACCATTCATAAGGTAACCATCTAGTTTACCATTCATAAGGTGGTAACCTTATGAATGATTAACTAGGTGGTTACCTTATGAATGATTAACTAGATGG
>NW_013747039.1:0-2499 GCF_000517525.1 Limulus polyphemus
CCCCCAGAAATTTCAAACTATATTTTTCGTTAAATGTGAAATACAAAAAAAAAGATGTTAAAACTATCTTTACCTGCATCTCCACTGTATGGACCAAGAAACATCTGATATTTTCTTCTCTCACTCAAGACCAAGAAAAATGAATATTTAGCAAAGACTTTCTTCCCTGTGAAATTTTCTAAATCTATTCTAAGCTCCATCTCTCTATGGTTTGTTAATGCAAATATCTTATCGTTTCCTGAAATATAAAGATTCAGTGTAATTTAACATAATTATAAAAAGAACAGGTGTACCATATTGTGACATATCTTCCAACTGATATTAAAAAAGAAAATCTAAACCATCTGGCTTACAAAAAATGTTAATGAAAAATATTTGGAACAAAATACCATAAATATAAACTAAGAAATAATACATTAAATATCAAGATTACGTTCTATCAGCCAACGTGTAAAAATGTAAGTAATATTTTGAAATTTTAATGTTATCTAAGAAGGAAGAATATAGAGATTCCGTACACATTATACTTTATTATTGTAGAGATGGCGCGTATTGTTTTATGGAACATTTGAATCTTATCGTCTTCTTGATTAAACCGGTCCCAAAATTAAGTTTCATTATTCAAATAATGTAATATATTTTAAGAGTACTATTTTTCCATTCTCATTTCAGAGTTATCAAAATAATTTCACCTTATATTTCAGTTTTAGTTTTTGGAAATCATATCTACTAAACATTGAAAATATAAGAGTTTTCATGATGCGTACATATTGTTAAATATCAGTGCGTCTTGTTAAAGACTGTTAAAACAGTTTGTATTCAGCCTCTTGATGAGGAAATAAAGAATTTTACTGAATACTCATTATTTCTTTTCTTTAAACATGTTTACTTTCCACTGTGCACTTCGCTTCACAAATTATATAAGATATGTATTATATGAAAATTATTGATATTTTACATCAACGTGTAGCGTATTGAAACTTTGCTTTGTCAATTCTACAATAGAATGATAGAAGGTAAATAGGTATAGAGTTTGTGAACCTTTTAAAAAAGATCAATTAGATCAATAAATACAAATTTCCAGTAAAAGTAGAGTTGCAGTAGGAAGTGATGAATGGGGTGTTCCACATTTTCATTAGAGAACATCAATTAATTTTACAGTTTTATCAGAAGAACGGTGTTATTTAAGATAACATGTTACACAACATGGTTTGAACACAGTTACCGAGTTAATTATTTTCTCAACTTGAATATTAAAATAACCAAACTAGATTTCACAATGAACTTTATATGTAACGATGAAAACTGAAAAACATATAAAAGATGCATCACCTACACCGGGATTTGTTTCATGTTTTGGACCAGGGAGGGTCAAGTTCAACTTCTCTTCGTCCCTCTCGGGAATTGTTATTTTGTTTGTACTCTTACTGAAACCTATGTAATAACCCTTGTTACGTTGTAGCTGTATTACTCACAGTATGTTAAATTTTGTCCATTGTCCGTACATTTTCGTACATTCTGTAACTTCAGAACATTGAAACATCGTCAGTTGAGCTTTAAAAATTTTTCTTACAGTTAAGTCTAACAAAGATACTTTTTTCAAATATACTGATGGTTTATATCATTTAGAAACTTGGGACCTTTGACATCGTTACAAGTCTTTCAATCTTCTTTCGCACGTTTTAGATTTAAGCAGTGAAGGTTTATAAGAGAGGTTGATGTGAATATATTAGTGTTACGTATTGAGAATTTAAAATAGTCCGAAGCCGATATTTTAGTTCATTTACGCTATTTGCCAACAAAACTGACACACACCGTCTTCGTATTTTACATAAATACGTTTTAATATATATACAACAGTACAATTTACAACAACAATTATTACGAAAAGTTACCACAAGCAAAGTTTCATAAAACAAAAATTTCACTAACTTAAAAACAACATAAAATCTTCTTTTTAATTCAGAGTCTTGTTGATATCCAGCGAGTTAACTTGAAGTCGATTTACGTACAATTGCCGAGAAGCTAGCTAGCTTTGTCAGACACTAAATTGTTGTACCGTCGAAGTAAGATAATATTTTTTATAAAACCACTAATGTCAGATGAGAATTCAGTAACACTTTCGGAAATATACTAACGTCCGATGATAATCCACTGACGTTCGAAATTTATAACTGTTCCTGGTCAAATGTCGTAAATTTTCTGGTTGATAAGGGTTAGCAAAATCACGATTTACAGCGTACACGGTTACAGCAGGTTCCTAGCCAACTTTTTAAGCTCTCTCTTCTGACTTTGGTCTTTTTATATGTGCGGGAAATATCTTTCTCGAAAGTTCGGACAACAATACTTAACTATATTTAACCGCTTATGGAAGTGGATATATTGTTGATCCTTGAGTTAATGACTATTCTACAACCTTGGAGTAATTGGCGTGAGTTTCGCCATATGTTACTAACACTGTAAGCTAGACACGTTTCTACATATAAAGTCAACCCTAAC
>NW_013747040.1:0-1660 GCF_000517525.1 Limulus polyphemus
TAGAAGCATGGGTTCAGCCAGTATTGTTTGATTGGTTCTGAGTGTATATTTCATAGGGAGAAGCATGGATTCAGTTGGTATTTTTTTATTGGTTCTGAGTGTATATTTCACAGGTACCCAGGGAGAAGCGTGGATTCAGCTTGAGAAGAGAAAACACCAGGAAGAGTTGGATGCTGTAACAGCTCAACTTGTTCACACAGAAGAGTTACTGGCTCATTACAAGGAAGAATCTATAAAACTGAATTTCGAATTAAGTCAGTTGAAGCTTCAGATGGAAAGATTGCCCGTCTTAGAAGGACAGGTGGGATGAAAAGCTAAAATGGGTAAATTTTACACACAAGGAAAGTAAATACTGGAGTTTGAAGCCCAAGCATTAATTGATTAACATGTAGTTAAATGTTGGTATTAATTTGGAATTGCCAGTGTGTTGTTGAATAATTTAGATTTATCTAACGTACGTCAAACATAGCTCTCATAAATATGTAACTTAAGTTTTTATTTATTTTTGAGGCATAACTAAGGCATTTGCCCAAGTGTTTTTTTTAACTAGCTACTGATCTACTTGAAAGGTACCGTTAGTGGACTGCATCTGTGTAGAAAGTTTAAAGACAACATTTTGAGCTGCTAGCATCACATTGCAGGCAGCTTCAAATGACATCCATACATTTCCTAGCCAGATGCAGTCCACTAACAATTATACTTTCTCTATGTGAACCTTCTCTGAAGCAAGTTACTGATCTGTCCTCCAGGTGGAACTGTTTCGACAAGAGTGTAATCAAGAAAAAGAATCCCATAGGTCAACACAAGAGGAGTTAAAGCAGTTGAAAGAAGAGTACCAACAACTACAAAATCAGAATCAAGAGCTGATGGATGAAATTAATGTATATGCTCATTCTCAAGTACTACAACTTCAGAAAGAGCTGCTTCCACCTGAAAATTGGTATTTCATGCATTATTCTTTCATTATCCAGTGTTTATTATACTACAGTAACAGATTTGATCAAAAACAGTCATGCCATTGTAATTGTAACTGTTGTAGAGCTTTTATTAAATGTACCTGATAATATTGCTTGAAATCTGTATTTCAGTTTAGTTGTTAAGATAAATTAATAATTTAACCCTAAGATGAAGATTTGTTACCACTTGATCACTATACTCTGACAGATCTGGTGACAAGTTTTTATAACTGATGTTAGAATATTGATGAGCTGGTTTTAATGAATGAAAATCTGCTATGTCTTGAGTCCTAGGACACACAAAAAAAAAGAGTTTATTTTTCTTCTCAGGGATATCCATCACTCCCAAGCATTAACTACTGATCCCGACAGAGCAAAGGAAAGAGAGACTTTAGCAAATCTAGAAACAGAATTTGACACTAGCGATCCCATAGATCCCACAGATGTGGTAAGCTTCATCTTAATGTTCTCTACCAATGTTCAGTTTGAACTCCTTAAAAATAACTTTTGTTTTACTAATAGTATTATATTTCTTTTTAAACACTAAAGTTAACTTCCCCTTTATTCCCTACTTGCAATTTTTGAAATAACTTCCCCTTTCTTCCTTGGTTTGTTATATATAAAATAACTTCCCCTTTCTTCCTTGGTTTGTTATATATAAAACAACTTCCCCTTTCTTCCTTGGTTTGTTGTATATAAATAAC
>NW_013747041.1:0-1547 GCF_000517525.1 Limulus polyphemus
GGGGGTACATAAAAATTTTTAGTTCTGCATTTTGCGATTTTTTTGGGCGTTTTTGCGTTTTTTACCACTACTTCGCCCCCCTGTTGATGGATCTTCATAAAATTTAACATGAATGTTTGTTGGGTTCATGCGAAGATACATTTGCGATTTCACATTTTGTGTTTTGCAGGTTTTAAGGGTTTTTTTTACAATTACATATAAGGGAAGCAACGTTTCATGTCCTAAGTTAACCTTTCATTAATCATGAATTTACATAAGTTCTATCCAAGAGACGAATACTCCAGCTAGTTGGTAATAAAAATATATGTAAATCGGAGATAATGTTCTAAAGCACTATTGCAAAAATAATAGTTACAAAGCTAATTTTAATTATGATATTATACGTGCCTTTCTTTCTATTGGAATGCTTGTTTTATAGCATAGCAACATTGGGCTATCTGCCGTGTCCATCGTGGGCAATCGAACCTCGGATTTTAGTGTCCATAGACTTACTGCTGTCCCATCAGGAGACTTTTCCATTAGAAGGTATTGAAGGAGTGACAAATAGTTAAACTTAAAAACTCGTGAATACAAGGTTTTTTACTATGCCTATACATTTACGAGCTATTTTTCGTTTAATGCTACAAAATGCGTTATTTACTCTGTCCATCGCGGGAATCGAACCACAACTTATTTTAGCGTTGTAAATATGTGAATTTACCCGCTGATCCATCGTCGGACTATTACCTTCTAAACATAAAACTTCTTTTGAGTGATCAGTAATCAATTCAATCCATGATCAGTCATTTCTTTACTTGTTAGTGAACTGACAAGATATAATTAATTAGCATTGGTGTAAAGTTACACAAATATACCAGTACGAAGTGTGTGTCTAGTTTTCTATTATTAATTTCCAATGGAAAAACCAACATGAACGTGATTGGTTATCACAATTACGTAGGCGAATATTACGCGAGATATCGTTGTTGTACTTAGTAGTTTTTAGTTTGGTTGTTGTTAACCTCAAAGTTTCACAATTAGCTGTCTGTGCTCTGTCCCTCACGGGCATCAAAACCCGACTTTTAGCGTCGTTAGCCTGCAGACTTACCCCTGAACCACCGTGGGGTGGTTAGTAGTTACGTCAGTTAAAATAGCTGACTGGAAAATATTGTTGATTACGTTTTGTTATATAATATTGTTTAGATAAATCCAGGAACATATTTTGTTTTGTTTTTCTGGCTAATAGTTTTTTTTTTAACCACAAACAGTTTATATATGATTGAGAAAACTTCGATTGTGAACACCATGAAAAATGTATATCAACCAACTTTTTTTTTCTTCGTTCACCAATCTTATGAAATGTTCAATGCTTCATTTTATAAATAATGTTACAACAGCAGAAGTCACGCAACGCTAGGAGCATGCGCGCTGGAGTTTCTCGAAGGATCATGAATTTTCCTGGCAACTCTAGTTTGTTCCAGGCGCCCTCTTTTTTAGTATATAAGCCCGGCAAACAAAGCCAGCGAAAAAGGTAGAATTGCATAGATAGATATAGAGATAGATAATTG
>NW_013747042.1:0-1549 GCF_000517525.1 Limulus polyphemus
CAATCCCCTAAAATAATAGGCAAAGTCTTTCTAATACACAACAAGTTAGTAGACTGTACTTTGCTGCTTAACCCTTTCTGGCCCGGTGGTTTTCGTAGCTGTTTTAACAGGGTTTGACATTATGCTTTCTCTCTGTTGAAGCCATAATCAAAATACAAAATGCTGAAATTTCAATTTTACTTCATGTTAAATATAATCCAAAAATTTCTAAAGTCCTAACACTAAATCATATTTTTTTTTTCACCCAAGATAAGAAATTCTTAGTTCAGGTTATTTCTACCAATATAAGAAAGTGTTTGGAACAAGCCAAAGAAAGTTGTCCATCATCCGTCTCAATACTGCTGCATCTTCTTGCAATTGTTACTTGTGTCTAGCTGGAAGTAATTATAAGTATGCATTCTGTGTTAGGTTTCACAAATTTCTGAGCCTAGAAAGACCCCATAACTTTTCACTCGGTGATTACCTTTTCATCAACCTACATATTGTATGTATACATCAGTGTTTTCTTATCAATAACATTGTGAAATCTGTTCAGCAGATGCACTAGGCCTTTGCCACTTTATCATAAAGAACCCAATAGAACTGGTCTGTCCTTTGACAAGTAATGCTAGTATGGTCTTCAACCCCATAGGTTATAATGGTTCCACCTTCTTATCCTTTCAACCAATTGGATTAGTAGTTGTATTTGCATAGAAGTACAAACAGATTCTCTCAAGAACGTGACCTGTTAGCTCTGGAGCAGCTGCCATTATGGTTGACAGCAGGCTATAGCATAGTGCTATCGGCTACGGTCACAATACGTAGCCGTCCAGTAATATGCACCTACATATACTGGTTTCATTTTTTTCATAAACATGAAATATCTTTACAAAAAATAATCTAAAGACATTGCAAAAGGTTCATTGATTACCAAGTTTTATCATACTAGTGATGCGTATTAAATGCAAAAAAAACACAAAAAACTTAAATCTTTTTCATTACAGAAGCATGATGACAGCCACTTCCAGGCTGGAAAGGGTTAAGGTCTCTCATTACAGAAGCATGATGATAGCCACTTCCAGACTGGAAAGGGTTAAGGTCTCTCATTACAGAAGCATGATGACAGCCACTTACAGGCTGGAAAGGGTTAATGTCTCTCATTACAGAAGTATGATGACAGCCACTTACAGGCTGGAAAGGGTTAAGGTCTCTCATTACAGAAGTATGATGACAGCCACTTACAGGCTGGAAAGGGTTAAGGTCTCTCATTACAGAAGCATGATGATAGCTACTTCCAGGCTGGAAAGGGTTATGGTCTCATACTTGCTAAGACCAACACTGCTCATAGCTTTATCTTAAAACAAGTCTACTCTGTAACCCATTACTCAAATGTTTGTCCAAAACTATTTCTAAGTACTTGCTAATTTCCAAAGTTAAATATCTAACAACACATGAAACTTTGGCAAAGATAAACAAGTAATTAAGAATAATGAGCCACAGGAATTTTTTATAACATATCTTAGTATAATTTTGTTTAAGAATAATGAGCCACAGGAATTTTTTATAACAT
>NW_013747043.1:0-1544 GCF_000517525.1 Limulus polyphemus
GTAAATCATCCTTTAATGTATTTAATTCACTTTGAAATTTACTAATGTTTTCCATTTGTATTTCTTGCCACTGTTGTTGATTTTCCTGTAACTGTTGGATACTTTCTTCCTGTTTCCTTTCTTTTTCCAGTTGCCACTGCTGTAATGTCTCATCTTGTTTATTTTATTTCTCCTCCAATCACTGCTGTAGTCTCTCTTGTTTATTTTGTTGTTCGAGCTCCCACAGTTTATTCTTTCTCAATACAACTTTGTAATGCACTTAATTGCCACAGTGACTTTATCTTAAACACACGCTATAATTCACAACGATTCACGCAATTTACTTACAGTCACTACCACTCGGTTGACTCAATTATCTGTCTATCTGCAATTATTTCTCCGCTTTACTTGCCGGGCTTATATACAAAAAAGAGGGCGCCTAGAAAAGACTAGAGTTGCCAGGAAAAGTCAAGATCCTTCGAGAGTCTCATGAAGTGTTACTAGCGTCACGTGACTTCCGCTGTCGTAACAATTTACTCACAGTAAATTTCAATAGATTTCAACTCTACTCAATACATGTTTATAGTTTTCATTTATCCATATTAGACCCATATTTCTTGGAAACTAAAGTCGCTCTCGTTGTATTTCGTTCCAAAAATGAAACTAGTGGATGAAATTGCTTAAAATGTGGCAAGAAAATCCCTAAATGTTTGTAGTTTCAGAAAAATATTTATGTTTTACTGTTTCTCATAAAAAATTCGTTATTTACTGCGGTGATTTGCATTTGAACTCTGAATAGGTCACTTACAAGTTATGAACTATATAAATACTATTTATTATCTTACAGTTTTAAAATTTGGTTTGTATAATCTCCCAAATGAATATCAAAATAGTTTAAATGTTTATATTATATTTTCCATTTTCTTTACTATATCACAAATTCCACCTATTATCGTCAACATACTGTTGCGTCATCGAGGTCACGTGTGGCGCCACCTATTTTCTAGAACTATCCTGTACCTTGGCGAATGCTCTAGTATTTACTAGATATAGGGTAGACTGGTATATAAAAGAGAGTGACAACGTGACGGGACAAGAATGTGTGTGTGTAGATAGTGAGTAATTGAACTGCAGTCAGAAGTATTGTTGACGTTCGTTGATATAGCGTTGTTATAGAGCGATTGTTGAAAATAAGTGTATCGTAAAGTTGTATTCGGAAAGAATAAACCAGTTTTATTAAGTAAGGACTTGTGTCGCTAAAATTTCGTCGGAACGAAGTTACGGAAAATCAATTAACAAACGGAGACGTAACAAATTGGTGTCAGAAGTGGGATAAAAAAATGGAAACGAGAGGCAGCAAATCAAACTACAGCCTAGCAGACTTAATGGCAGCAATACACGAACAGCAAAAGAAACAAAAAGAACGAGAAATTAAACAAGAAAATAAACGAGAAGAGAAATTACAACAGTTGTTAGAGGAAAAAGAAAAGAAACAAGAAGAATGAGAAATTAAACAAGAAAAGAAACAAGAAGAATGAGAAGAGAAATTACAACAGTTGTTAGAG
>NW_013747044.1:0-1674 GCF_000517525.1 Limulus polyphemus
TAAACATTCCAGTTGCTGATCATAGATCTCTGCATTGACAGTTTGCTGTGCACTAAGAAGTTCAAAATGAATTACTCCTTTGATGTCCCACCATATGAAAAAGCATCACTTTCTGCAGATGGAGTCCAAGTTTTGGGGTCGGAAATGGTTTTTGTCTGGGATTGAGCCATTGCTTTAAGCATTTAATATTCGCATAGAGAATCCATTTTTCATCATCGGTGACAATTCTGTCCAAAAATGGTTCCCGTGCATTATTTACCAGAAGCAACGTTCATGCATTGGAAATGATGATCATCAGAGAGTTCATGAGGCACCCAAACACCTTCTTTATGGAGTTTTCCCATATTACTTAGATAGTTATGTATTGTTTCATGAGAAAAATGCAATTTCAGGGCCTGGATATTTACAAAACCACCTCTAAGGAAGTGGAGATAAATCTTTGGAAACCAAAGTATCCCAAAGAATACAGAGACGAGAACTCACCACGAAAGTAGTTAGCGAGCCACATAACACCTCTAGGCCTGACAGTACAAAACAAATGATCAGAGTATGATCAATTGTAAAGGTGAGAGATAGATAACAAAAGAATTGTGGAGAAGGCTGTATCCCCTTCTCAGGGTATAGAAGGACCTAAGGGAGAAATAAAGAGCCCTACAAACATGCCAACAGCTCCAACAGATGACATCAGCATGTCAGCAATAACAAAATACCCAATAACCCCTTACCTACTGGGGCCATTTTGTCTTATCATGAGAGCAAAATCACATTTGTGAATTGAAAAAATTATAGGGAACTTATCTTTTATTGAATTTCAGATTTTATTTTTGTACACAGTAGCATAACATTCCATTATTTGTACAAATTGTATTATTTAATGAAATTTAATAAAAAATCCCAAAACACGTTTGAGACTATAAGTGCCCTCTAAGAAGAAAACATTTTTCAACAATTTTTTCCTTGCAATTTAGTGCTGGTTCTGCCATCTATGATTGGTATCTAAACCTTTCTCTTGTCTGTTTTCTTTATAAAACATCATCTGGGCATGTTAAACCTCAGCTGTAGTACTTTTAGCCAAACCTAGTCAAAGTTGTCAATTTCTGTACCATGTTATTCCAATCGCTGTATCTCACATTTGACAAATCATAGGATAAGCAAAGCACATGACGAAATGTTATTCTCTGGATTTTACAATATGAACATGAAGGGTGCTTATTATAGTAACTGCCATTTTATGTAGAGGTTGTATTTAGTATTGGTCAATAGTACTTTTTTTTATTTTTATAAGCCTTAGAAAATTTGCTTCTGGAAAAAACTGCATGGTATGTATGTGACGTTTATTATTTTTCTATAGTAGCTTAAGCTATGGTGTATCGTATATCTATTTATATTAATTATTGTATTGAAAAATTAACTCAAAATAGATATATTTTTAGGAAAGAAGTTGATCCACAAATGTTATGGTTAAGATCTATCGCGTGGCGAGTGCATGGTCTTTACATGAATTAGGCTTAGCACTTTGAACTGAAAGAGTTTGTGATTTTTTTATATTCTTAGTACTTAAATTAGTAGTTTTAACTTCAATAATTTAGCATAATTTTATATTTAATTCATAATAAAATATGATTCAGTATTTAGAATGATAAACTTGTGTGATTTGTGCATACTACTATTACC
>NW_013747045.1:0-1545 GCF_000517525.1 Limulus polyphemus
TCACAGTGATACATGTAATACAAATCAGTACGGTACTGTTTTCTAAACTCACAGTGATACATGTAATACAAATCAGTACTATACTGTTTTCTAAACTCTCAGTGATACATGTAATACAAATCAGTACTGTACTGTTTTCTAAACTCACAGTGATACATGTAATACAAATCAGTACTGTACTGTTTTCTAAACTCACAGTGATACATTGATAATTTTGTGACAATGAGAAAGATTATACATAAAGATTTGTAGTGATTGAAAGATGTTTTATAATGTCTAACAATACATAAATCTCAGTGAACTTTGTAAGTCTGCCTTAAAGGAATAGTCATGGATTTATAATTATTAATTGGTTTTAAGTAGTTTTAAATAAGATTGCTAAAAACTAGTTAAATTTGTAGATGATGTTGAACACGTGTTAGACTCAGCTGAAAGGTAAAGATCCATTGTTAGTATTTAGCCAATTTAGCTTGTGTTAGTTTTTATGCACATGTAGTTTAATGTTTTAAGTCCTAGTTTTATTACTAGGACGGCAATGTAATTGTCAAATGTTGTGATTGAGTTTTAATTATTATCTAAGATCAATTTTCAGATGAAAGTTTATTTGTAACATTTACAGTTTTTGTTTGTTAAACAGCAAAGTAAATTTTCAGTCATTATCCTTGACACTAGAGACTATAGAACCATCGAAGACTTAGAAGCATTTTTCAGTTCCTGATATAAAATTTCTTTCTCTGCTTTTGTTACTTTATAAAGTGTTTCTTAGATTGCAAATAGACTCGTGTAACTTACACGTGTATCTTTTGAACTCAGACGAAACTCAAGAACAAGCCTTGCAAGCTGGAATTACCAATGTTTTACTACAGTACCTGTCAAGATACTACAGTGACGAAGACCTTGCTAGCCACTGTCTTCTTGTCCTCAACTGTCTAGCTGATTACGGTTCGTTGTATGCTGTGTGTTTTTGGAAAACAGTCAGAAAAATTGTGTATTTTTTTTTCTCAATTTGTTTATTTTCATTGTAACATGTATATGTAAAGTTTCTCGATCATGGGTTTACTTTTTTTAAATTGTTTTGAACAAGTATTGAAATTAATGAAAAAATATCATTTCTACAGTGTGCCTGGTTGATAAGTTACGTACTGTAATAGATTTTCATGAAAATATAGCATGACAAGGGTGTATTAGTAAATATTTCTCAAATCATAAAACAATCTGAAGGAATATCAATAAAGTACAGGTGCAAATATAGCCCAGTGGTCAGCGTGCCACACTAGCATTCTGAGTTTCCATAGTTCACTCCCTGTTAACACAAGAGATAAATCAACCTCCACACTTTGTGGTCATGGGTGCATTACAAGAATAACTGGAAAATCCCACTATTTGATTAGAGTAGCTCAAGAGTTGGTGGTGGGTGATGTTGACCAGCTGCCTTCCCTCTAGTCTATCATTTAGAACATGAGTTGGTGATGGGTGATGTTGATCTAGCTACCTTCCCTCTAGTCTATCATTTAAAACATGAGTTGGTGGTGAGTAGTGTTGACT
>NW_013747046.1:0-854 GCF_000517525.1 Limulus polyphemus
ACAACTACTCCATGAACACCTAGGTGTAACTCTAGTTACCGAATGTGTAACTCCAAACTATATTTAGCGTTATTTGGTACAAAAACTCCACGAACACGTAGGTGTAATTCTAGTTACCGAATTTATAACCACCATACTCATCTTTAGCCTTAATTGGTACAACTACTCCATTAAAACCTAGGTGCAACTCTAGTTACAGAATTTATAACCACCATACTCATCCTTAGACTTCCTTGATACAACTACTCCATGAACACTTAGGTGTAACTCTAGTTACCGAATTTATATCCACCATACTCATCTTTAGCCTTACTTGGTACAACTACTCCATGAACACCTAGGTGTAACTCTAATTACCGAATTTATAACCACCATACGTAAGGCTAAAGATGATTGGTACAACTACTTCATGAACACTTAGGTGTATTTCTAGTTACCGAATTTATAACCACCATATTCATCTTTAGCCTTACTTGGTACAACTACTCCATGAACAATTAGGTGAAACTCTAATTACCGAATTTATAACCACCATACTCATCTTTAGCCTTACTTGGTACAACTACTCCATGAACACCTAGGAGAAACTCTATTTACCGAATTTATAACCACCAAACTCATCTTTATACTTACTTGGTACAACTACTCCATGAATACCTAGGTGTAACTATTGTCACCGAATATATAACCACCATACTCATTTTTAGCCTTACTTGGTACAACTACTCCATAAACACCTAGGTGTAACTATACTTACCGAATTTATAACCTTCATACTCATCTTTAGCCTTACTTGATACAACTACACCATGAACACCTAGGTGTAACTCTAGATTTCGAATTTATAACCACCA
>NW_013747047.1:0-3894 GCF_000517525.1 Limulus polyphemus
CTTACCTGGGTTTCCAGTAGTATAGTAAAAAACTCTGTAACTTGAAAGGTTTCATTGGAATGGTACTTACCTAAGTTTTGAACTATGTGCTTGCCACACAATAGTCTAGTCAGAGATCGAGGAAGTGACATACTGTTGGTCACTGTGGTTTGAAACAGTTAATTTACCCTTTGACTATTTCGAATTCCAACACTCTGGTGCCCACACATCAATTCTCGGCCTTTTCTTGTATTGTCTTTGAAAAGAGGTCGAAAGTCATGTTGGCTTTTTCAGCTGAAAACGAGTTATCTAGTAGCTTCATGAAGTCCACCAAAGAGAATTATAACAAACACATTCTACTAGGAGAGGCGTTGCGTCGTGGGGGGTCGTAATTTAAGGATATTGAAGCCTTTACCATACCAACAAAGCTATAGTCCTTGTTGTTTCTATATGCCACGAGCGACGATCTTTCTAAAGCGTGAAACGTCACGTCCGGTTATCACTCAAGCGTGTTGTAACGGTAGATCGACCCTTAACTCACAAATAACTTCTACTGATGCACCAACTTTCAAGAGTTGACATGCGGGATAATAGTACATTACAACTCAAACTTTCAAGCGTTTCACCGCCAAAAACGCGATCTCTCTCTACGACGGGGAAATTACACAGCTTGTCACGAAGCCGTTTCTCTACTGGTATTACGATGTGCGTAACAGGCACTCAGCCAGACCCCACCCGCAGAACTGTGGTGTATAGTCTGCATCCAATCAGAAGACGGAGCACAATAAGAACCAGAAATCATTCTGTTTATTGAGCAGTTTTATTACTCCCAGGGAGGAGGAGACTGCCGTCAATAAAGACAGCCTAGTCGATGTACAGTCAATACTGTAGTCAGGCTTTTAGTGAAGATAATAAATAACCTGCTTTTCACACACAAAGAGGCACATTTTCAGTCCAACTTTTCATGGCATATTTGGTAGAGTAGTCACAAAATAACCATAAAAATAACCGTTTTCTTATAAACAGGACTAGGTAAGTTTTTCGGGTAATAATGTGACAGTAAATATAAAGGCAGACAGAAGATAAATAAAGATGGTGATGGAAATATAGATAGATCTACGTCATCGCCCGCTCGGTGACAGTTAATAATCTTAGCACTATACTTCACCATAAAGTCTTTCGCCTGTCATGCTCCCTAGTGACACCTGCAGAGTAGACGTCTTGTAAAGTATTTCAACTAAGCCTGACTTCTAAACGGTTCTCATGTTGAAGAGATAGTAAGTGAGAATATATATATATATAAGGGAGTGTGCTGGTATAAAACATGTGCGTGGAAATGTGTTATCTTTGTTCTGGGAAAACAAAACTAAGCCCACGTGCCTGTGCGGCTGTATCCTGGAGTGATTTCACAAATTCACAAGGATGTCCGCAAAAATAATGTTCTTTTTTCATACAAGCGGATTGTTACATATTTTGGTTGACTAAATCAATTCATTCCCCTTTATTCTATTAGTTGATACTGATAAACACAGTTCATCCCCCTTTATTCTATTAGTTGATACTGGTAAACACAGTTCATCCCCCTTTATTCTATTAGTTGATACTGATAAACACAGTTCATCCCCTTTATTCCATTAGTTGTGTTACTGCAGTACCCTCACCTTGGCTCCACAATACTGTGATGTGAGCCACAATTCACCCTCCCCCCAACCCCCAATAAGCTGTCGAGTTTTTGATGCTCCACCACAGACTCCTAATAAGAAGGAAAGCAATTATATTTCTGGTGTTCATATCTAGAGAGTTTCATTTATATGTTCAGAGTTTGTGATACTGGAACAGTGTGGGGGATTGTGGCATCTTATCAAAGAAATACTTCACATCAAACCGTCCCCTGAGGAGTAAATGTCATAGCGTATTTCACGTGCTTTCAAAGAATTCACCATACTAGTACGAATAAACTTTTAGTATCTTTTGTTTTAGAAATCGCAGTAGTATCAGCCAAGTTTAATCCCAACCACAGAAATCCCGATTTCAATGTTTAGCAAAAACGCTCAAAGGAGTGTGTTAAAACCGCACGTGTTTTCAGGGTCGTTACTGACCTCGAAACAAGCAGAAATCAAAAATAGACATATCTTTCTACATTTTGGTACCAAAAAAAAAGTGAGTTAACCAGGAGTCAACGAACTCACAGTTTCAGGTTTTCACGTGAGAGAGAGAGAGTGATTACTAGTAACTGACAAGCGTAATTCATTTTCTCATTAATTGTTCACGAAAAATGTTATAATCTCCCTTTATTTCAGTCCGGTGGAAAAGTGGTAAGTTTAAGGAATGACAACACTAAATCCGGGGTTCGATTCCTCGCGGTAAACAGAAATACAGATAAGCACGATAGATGTTCCCTTTATAATGTTAAGTGTTAATGATAAGAAAGTTCATCCTTTATTTTCACAATTAGTTGTTACAGAACAGTATGCCCCTTTAGTTAAAGTTAAAACTCTACTGAGTGCCCCTCTAGTTAAACTCTACTGAATGCCCCTCTAGTTAGAGTTAAAACTCTACTGAGTGCCCCTCTAGTTAAAGTTAAAACTCTACTGAGTACCCCTCTAGTTAAAGTTAAAACTCTACTGAGTGCCCCTCTAGTTAAAGTTAAAACTCTACTGAGTGCCCCTCTTGACTTTGGGTTATTTGAACACAGGAAATCAATTCACGTATTTCCTTAAGAACTTCTTGTTAAAAGTGATAATTGTTGTCGTAGTTTGTGTCACATAATCTTTACTTGATTCACTGTTCTGAATTTTGAGTGGAAACAAGTTTTGAATAAATCTAAACAAAGTTACAATTTCTTCGACGTTTCTTTAAACTCAAGTTAATAAATAAACAAACAGCCTTCTTCAAGTTACAATTTACAAAGTTGTACAACGACTCAGTAGAGTTTTAACTTTAACTAGAGGAGCACTCAGTAGAGTTTTAACTTTAACTAGAGAGGCACTCAGGTAGAGTTTTAACTTTAACTAGAGAGGCACTCAGTAGAGTTTTAACTTTAACTAGAGGGGTACTCAGTAGAGCGTATATCTCCGCTACGCTGAGTTGATCATATTATGCCCCAACAAAATAGGAAAATGTGTGCGTATGTCCGTCGTTATCAAAGGACACGAGCCGGCGGGACAGGAGGACTAATATTCTACATAGGTCCACTAGGTTTCATCAAAATCCGATCATTTTTGGCTAAGTTATAGAGCAAATGTAATGTGAAAAGCCGGTCCTCATGTTAACAGAAAGGGATTTTCGTGACTTTGCTGTGACTTTGACCCTCCAAAAAATAATCGCTTTTAAGTTGCATCATAGTCCAAGTGTATACCAACTTTCGTCCAAGTCCATAAATCTGTTTTCGAGAAATCTTGCTGACAAACACACACACACACAGGGATGAAAGCATAACCTCCGTCCACAAGTAATCAGTACTCGTACATGCCTAGCTATCCTGGTAATAACAGTACTGTTGAAAATATGAAACAGTACAAGTGAATATTCCCTGACAGAATAGTTAAACATAACTGTTATTGAGAAACTAACTCTGATGCCCATCTATGATTTTCGGTGTCAGAGTGGTTTAATTAAGCCTCTTTGACCTACGATACCAACACAAGACTAAGTAATAAAGATACAATCTTGCTTCTAGGACTAAAGACCAGGGCTGACGAGAGGGAGTGGGGGGCAGCTGCCCCAGGGCCCGGGGTCTGTTGAGGGGCCTGATAGTGGGATATTCCAAAGCTCACTAGAAATTCATACTACTTAATGAGCTAAAATGGCTACTGCTTTTTCATGGATTCATGAAGAAATTTGTCACCTAAATTTCTTTTATGTAAAATCAGTAAAAGTTAATAAATAGAATGAAAGGGGGGGGGGGCGATGATA
>NW_013747048.1:0-2315 GCF_000517525.1 Limulus polyphemus
ATTCTTGAAAAATCCGTAAGGGACTAGATTAGGTATATAGTGTTAAAAATATGATAGGCCTAACATAGTACTTTTTGAACGCAAACACACATACACACACACATATATATATATGTTTAACAAGTACCTGAGTAGGTAGCAGTGATCATCAGCTGATGAAAACAACAACAACATGCCTAATATACAACTTGTATATATATTTTAACTAGAAAGAACCATAAAAAAAAACATTAGCACCAAAACAGCAACAGCCGTATTTTTATGACACCTGAATGAAACTATAATATCGAATGGGGTTCAAAACTTTTTGTCGGCATGTTTTTTATGATTTAAGGTTGTTGCTGTCCGTACGTATAGCATTAGAGAGGTGTAGGAGGTAAATTATAACTGGGGAGGGGGCAAAGTTTCTTTCATCGAGTGAAGTGAGGGAATTACATTACAGCCGGGGTTCAAGTCTCGCTTTAGGGCCCTGGAAGCTCTTTGGTTCTGGATAAAAAATTATGCATTTTTCTGCTTTTCCTGAAAGTAATTTTCCTAATTTTGTTGCATTTTTACTGGGAGGACAGTTTGAAAGTGGGAGCCTAGGCCCCCGCTTTCTATCCCACTGGCATCTAATTGTACTCAAAAACTGAAAGCTATATAAGTATAGGTTTGTTGTGGTGAGTAAAAGGCAACAATAACAAGAATATAGTTGTTATTCTTTTTATACGCCCCCTTTAAGTGTCTGCACAGGTGTAATACTTTTCTCAAGTACTTCTACAAAAGATTTGGACTTATATAAGTGTATGTAGCGGATTAAGTCTTTCCACGTAACAACAGCTTTCATTGAAAAATATGAACTGTCATGGAAGAATAAAAACGTGTTACGCAAGACATACCTAGCTTTTCTGTTTTGATTACGATGAAAGTCCAAATCATTTTATCACATCTGCATGATTCAGACACGAGTCTATTGTTTTCAGATAGCTAATAATAGGAATATTTATCTCTTTATCTGCTGTTAAACAAATGCGATGTCAAGCATTAAGCAGACAAGTAGGGAAGCAGTTTGATAAAGTATATAAAAAAAGAAAAAGGCTTGTGTCAGACGAGGAGTATTTTAGGAATCTTGGCAGCAGAAGTTATTCTGATAAGTGACCTCAGTAAGGTGATTTGTGTTGGAAGGTATGAATATCCTGTCGATCACCTCGTTTATTTGTTTGTGTATTTCCTCTAGTTATGATAAAGCATTTAAGTAACGAATTGTTCGGCTCAAATAAAAACATATCAGTAGTCCTACTAGTGTTTGCAGCAAGGGGATGAAACAGTTGTAAGCACCTGAAACGTGCCATGTTTATCTATCTCTAGCTGGAGTATCCGTTCGTCGGACGGGTGAAATATAAACTCGTTTGTAACAAAGGATAGGAAACTGTGCTACTATTTTTTTTAGCATAATAAACACTAAAAATGCAATAAAAAATACATAAATGTATCAATGCTGAAAAGAAAGGCATACTGTTTTCAAGAATTCTATCAATATGAAATTAGATGGAGAGTCAAATACGTTTCCATACTTCTTGCTCAATCAGCACCAAACTTGACACAGTGATACAGGATGACATGAGGAAGGTCATGAGGGGGGGGGGGACTGCCTGTTTACATATCTAAACCATCAATGTTTCAAAGAGTCCCCCACTGCTTGTTTACATATCTAAACCATTAATGTTTCAAAGAGTCCCCCACTGCCTGTTTACATACATAAACCATCAATGTTTCACAGATTCTCCTCCCCCCAGGTGGGGATTTGTAATTGGAAATGCTTTTAACAATAGTTAGGTCTCCCCATGAAAAACCTCAATAACATTTTCTGAGGGAAATTTTCTGCAGAAACTATATTTACATACTTCTGATTTTATTTTGCCCTGAGATCAATCGATACGAAGTTTCAGAGCCTAAAACATATTATGAAACTAAACATAAAAAATAAAGAAACACAACAGGATAAAACTCAAACCCACATTGTGATAGGAAATGATGCAAAACAAACAACACGACGTAATTTCAACACCTCTTAAAATACATTTTAAAACATTCCAGACAGAATGGTGTAACTCAGGTGCACAAAACATAATGAACTATGTGGAGTGGAAAATCGATATAAATAAACGTAAATGGGAGGACTCTTTGAAACATTGATGGTTTATGTATGTAAACAGGCAGTGGGAGACTCTTTGAAACATTGATGGTTTGTGTATGTAAACAGGCAGTGGAGGACTCTTTGAAACATTGATGGTTTATGTATGTAAACAGGCAGTGGAGGACTCTTTGAAACATTG
>NW_013747049.1:0-624 GCF_000517525.1 Limulus polyphemus
TGAAACAACAACTTCAGACCAAGTCCCGCACATTATATTGTTGTAGGAAAACAACAACTTCAGACCAAGTCCCGAACTTTATATTGTTGTAATGAAACAACAACTTCAGACCAAGTCCCGCACATTATACAGTTGTATGAAAACAACAACTTCAGACCAAGTCCCGCACATTATATTGTTGCAGGAATTTTCTTTTTTAAAAGACGTTTGTTTAAAGTCTTATTCAACATGTTTTCACTAGGGGGAAATCTTACATGACTAATATTTTGACATTATTTAAAGAGGTTACTGCTTATGTAGATGAGAGTACAGGTGTGGATTTTCAGAAAGAATCTGACAAGGTGCCACATAAAAGGCATATTTCAAAGTGTGAGGGATAAGTTGGCTCATGGATAGTAAACGTTGTTATAAATGGAGATCAGTGAAACTGGATTAATGTCATGAGTGGGGTACCTCAGTCTTACTCATTTTTGATTTACATCAATGACATAGATGAAGGACCGTTCAACTGATTATTTAGATTTGTTTAGGACATTAAAGTTTTGGATGTTGCTGGCTATG
Source organism: Limulus polyphemus (assembly GCF_000517525.1). Lineage (NCBI taxonomy): Eukaryota > Metazoa > Arthropoda > Merostomata > Xiphosura > Limulidae > Limulus > Limulus polyphemus. The sequence continues at coordinate 562 of NW_013747049.1, forward strand.
TGGAGGATGCTGTTTGTTTTTAATTATGCACAAAGCTACACAAGGGCTATCTGTGCTCTGCCC
>NW_013747050.1:0-1542 GCF_000517525.1 Limulus polyphemus
CTTCTTTTTTTTTCTATCCCACTTCTGACACCAATTTGTTAGGTCTCCGTTCGTTAGTTGATTTTCCGTAACTTCGCTCCGACGAAACTTTAGCGACACAAGTCCTTTCTTAATAAAACTTGTTTATTCTTTCCGAATACAACTTTACGATACACTTAATTTCAACAGTCGCTCTATAACAACGCTATAACTCACGTCTTACGTGGCCAACAATATTTTATCCGCATACATTCAATTACTCATTACCCTTTTGTCGCTTCATGGCCGGTCTTATATATACCAGACTACTCTATATCTAGTAATCTCCCGACAATTCACGAAGGTTCGAGAAGGACGTGGCGTGATACTAGTCACGTGACCTCGCTGACGCAACAGTAACTTGGATTTAAACGGATGTCTTGTCGGCGTGAAACGACTGCATTAATTACACTTAAAATTACTTTGCAGTTGCAAATATTAGGAAGCACAGGATCGTCTTCTCATATTTCTGCAGTGTTCTGTATTCGTTTTCTACGTTTTAAAATACAGAAAGAAGGGAAAATATTGGTCAAATAATGTTTAACAATTTCCCAGTAAAAAAAAAGGTACTGACATTTCGTTTTCACAGAATGGAAGAACTTTTTATTCACATTTGTAAGTTTAGTACATGTTTAGCAAATTCGAAAATTCTGGGCCTAGTTTAGTAGAGAATTTAGAGTTAAACTTAAATACAATGTAGCACAAAAGTATTCAATGAAGTTATTAAATCAAAAATTAAGAAGTGATTGATTTCTCAGGTTAGAGAACAACATTTTGAATCAGTAAAGAAAACAGTTACATATTTCATATTTGTTTTCATGTTAAGAAGGCCGAGTTACTCTGGCTGCTATACGTCTGGGAGTACTATACAGACTGCCACATATATTCTCAAATTGAGCAGATACCAAACTACCACTGTGGTCCTCTCTCCATATTCCCTTCACATTGAGGTCGATTCTCAGGGGGAGAAAGTGATGTGACATTCTGAGTGCACTAAATTATAGCAGGTCTCTTTCATTGGTCATCAGTCACAATGAGACCACAGTTATGGACATTCACAGCATTGGAAAAGTCCTACATCCAGGAGAGAACTTTTTCTAGACTCTTTAAGATAAACATTTCCTTTCAGTGAATAACTCCTGCTCTTAGTTGTAAGTCCTTGTAGTCATGGAAAATGCTCGTTCCTAACTATGAAGTCTTTTTAAACTAAATCACATGAGAGTAAGAATACAAGGCAGTACACACCTCGTATAGCAAATTCCACAATAATGATATACTCTGTTCATTGCATCAAAAGTTCCCCTTACCTGTCAACAACAGTCATTCAATCAGAATATTGGTGATAGAGTAATGTTAAAACTCTTATTGACTGGATTTGTGTTAAGTGAAATAAAGAAACTGGAGACAAAATGAACCGAAATAAAGGTTCTCCACGAGCGATACAGAGTTCTCTCCTACGAAAGAGTACTATTCACGAATGTTTCACCTTACTCTCAGTGAATACTTTTCGTTACATATATATAC
>NW_013747051.1:0-1541 GCF_000517525.1 Limulus polyphemus
TAGACTTAAATTATTATAAATAGATATGTTTTATTATAGTAAAGTACTATACTATCTACATACAGAGTATTTATTAATTCTTAAGTTATATTACTAATTTAAACAAATCTGTACAACAATAGTATATTAACTATTTAAACCATTGGCTATCATATACATACATGTATGCACTACTGAAATAACATGTTAGCATGCTACATTCTTCTAGGATGCTTTTTCATACATAACTTATATACAGTTTCTGGATACAACTGTGATAACCAACAGTGTAACGAACATTTGTATATACTTTGACTTATTTTAACAAATTATTTCAAAACAAGTAGACTGTATTGCTGTTTATTTATTGTTGAAATTTATCTCCAACAAGTCACAGGCACCTACTGTAAAGAATCCGGCCTAAAAAACCTGACAGTAGTAATACGATTTCGGACTTCCAATTACAAAGTGTCAAATAAATAACTATTTGTTTGTTTGTTTTTATTTCACGCAAAGCTACACGAGGGCTATTTGCGCTAGCCGTCCCTAATTTAGCAGTGTAAGACTAGAGTGAAGGCAGCTAGTCATCACCACCCACCGCCAACTATTGAGCTACTCTTTTAACAACGAATAGTGGGATTGACCATCACATTATAACGCCCCCACGGCTGAAAGGGCGAGCATGTTTGGTGGGACGGGGATTCGAACCCGCGACCCGCAGATTGCGAGTCGAGCACCCTAACTACTTGGCCATGCCGGGCCAATATACAACTAAGAAAAGCAAATGCTAAGGACATTAAACGAAACTAGTTTTCACACGTCCAACCTTTCATCTAGGATAATTGTTTGTTTATTTGTTTATAATTAAGCACAAAGCTACATGATGGGCTATCTGTGCTCTGCCAACTACTGGTATCGAAACCCGGATTCTAGTATTGTAAGTCCGCAGACATACCGCTGTGCCACTGGGGGGGGCCACCTAGGATAAAATTGAGTCTTTTTGTTATATTTTTATTCCCGACATTGTGATCATACACACAGAAAACACTACTAGATAAATTCGTCCTTTAATAGAAGTTTCTTACGTTGACTTTGGATCAAGTTTAGTTCAAACCTAAGTATTGTTTTCGGAAAATACACACGCACTCAAACAACACTCAACCTACACGCGACAAATTTACAAAGTTAAATTATTAATTGTTATCGAAATACAATTAAAAGTATGTAGAAAACATACAGATAACCAATTGTGTAGTTTTGCTCTCAAAAAAACATTGTCATCATCTTCATGCTTTTCTACGAGTTTTTTAATCAAAGCGCCTTACTATACGATACCTGGAAAGGGATTTGTAAACTATCATCCATTTTTTAACTCTTCCATTGATAAATGTGGTTTTCATTTATAAAGGTTTGCTTGTTTGAAGTTAATCACAAAACTACCCAATGGGCGATCTGTGCTCTGCCCACCACGGGTATCGAAACCCGGTTTCTAGCGTTGTAAGCCCGCAGACATACCGCTGTGCTACTGTGGGGCCTTTATAAAAGTCAAACTATCACACAAT
>NW_013747052.1:0-1544 GCF_000517525.1 Limulus polyphemus
GAAACATATTAACTGGTGTGCAAGATTGGCAACATATGCAACAGGCAAGATCTAGATCTAGTAAACACTAGACCACCGTGACCCGTTGGGTCAACCACTATTCAGAGGTTATGAAGAATTCAGGCTAATTTCAATATTGGATCGAAATGAAGTTTTATTTTGAGATAATTTAATTAAATATTTCAATCCATTCGTGTTATTCATAATTCAAGAAAATATATTTACACTTACAGTTTTAACTTTTAAAAGCCGCCCACTGAAATACAATGAGACCGAATTGACGTACAGAAGTAAATTTGATCGCGAGTAAAAGGAAAGACCATTTCATTTTTCAAAAAGTGAAGAAAGAAGTTTCGTAAAGAGCTCGAACGGTAGTGTGCATGATTTTTTGACTGAGAAAATAAGCAAACAAACAAACAATCTCAGAGTTTTAGTAGTATATAGATATATTCTTCAAGATCTTGTTTTTGGCATCTTACGCCTTTTAATGAAGGTGGGAACACTGACAGGGAAATAATATAATAGCCAATGCTCCGCGAGAGGTTTTCGTTTATAAAATTTTGTTGTTGTTCTAGACTTGATTTTTATTTTATTACGTCGTCTCTATAGTTACTATTTGCAAATAGTCAATAACATTGTAGGTCCATTTTATTGTTGTTCTTTCTGCACACTGTTATAACACATTTTCATTTCATTTAATTTCTGTTGTGCATATATTGTTGTACAGAAGATATTTTAAAGTGATTCATCACGTGGAAAACGAAGTTTTATAAAAAATTGGAATGTACGAAAAGTGACCCGAAAAACGGCACTAACTCGATAACCCGTGTTTTATTCTATTTCTATTCTCATTTCATTACAAATATGGCGCTATTGTGCGCCGTTTTTGCTGTATTTAATTACAGACAAGCACACAAACAAACAATCTCAGAGTTTTAGTAGTGTTACGACAGCGGAAGTCACGTGACACTAGTAACACGTCATGATATTCTCGAAGGTTCGTGAATGCTCGAGTGTTTACTAGATGTGCGGTATTCTTGTATATAAGTGCGCCAAACAATAGAATTGAATGGCAGACAGAGATAGAGACGGACAATTGAGTCAAGCGCAGTAGTAGGCGTGAATCGTTTGTTGTGAATTATAGCGTTTGTTGAGTTATTAAAGTGACTGTGGAAATTAAGTGTATTGCAAAGTTGTATTGAGAAATAATAAACTAGTTTTATTTAAGAAAGGACTTGTATTGCTGAAGTTCTTCAGAAAGAATTTTTACGAGTAATTAACAAACGACCAGAGACGTAACAGTAGTATATAGATTATAGGCCTAATGTAGTGGTTTGTAATTGTATTGGCTGATTGTAAATCATGTCTTACACCAACTAATGTACTAGACTTTAGGTCTAATTTCAGTTATAACTTTATTTCTAGATCCTAGGTCCATCATCATACAAATTATAGTCTATTAATGGCTGGAAACGGCTTGATTGGGTAATGAAGAAAAACTTTAATATAAGTTTAACATAACAGCAAATGTACAACGTTTGGAC
>NW_013747053.1:0-4114 GCF_000517525.1 Limulus polyphemus
CTTAACTTTTTTCCAGGTGTACACTTAGATGTATTGTCTGGAGCATGGAACGATTTGTCATCTGACCTTTGAACCCTGCCTTTCACCTCAAGACACCACCCTCTTAAAATCTTTCAACAAGACATGTTTTCAAGAATATTAATTTTCTAAGAGTGTATTAGTTAAAGGTACTTATATCAATTATGAATACATCGAATGTTTCTACGTTTCGGTTGAAAAACTGTTGACTCAATCTCAACAATAGGCTTAACAATAACAAACATGTAACAATATTTGAATATGACCAGTAGTTGTACAATAAACTAACGTTCGACTTTAGGCCTAGAAATGTACAACTATTGTATCGACGTACAGTTAATAGTCAGAAACAAATACCAATATTTAAATTTGCCTGTTAGCTGTACGGTAGTCTAATGATATGAATTAGGCCTAAGAATAAAATTAAAACTATAAAAAACAGCATAAAATGTAAATCAGTTTAACTTAATAGATCTTACTGTAAGAAGGTAACACTTGAAATGAAAGTTGTAACTCTAGCTATCAAGAAAGTTTACATGGAAGTAACCAGTAAACATTCATGAGGTAAAAGTTAACATTCCTAAGGTCAATGTAAACATTAATAGGGTCAATGTAAACATTCAAATTGTTTGGAAGACAAACTGACAGCGTTAAACGTAAATAAACTATGTTCATAGTTATGTTATTATAATATGTTGATAGTTTCTAACCCTAAAATAATAATAACATCAACAGTTTCTGACCCTGAACTAATAATAACATCAACAGTTTCTGACCCTGAACTAATAATAACATCAACAGTTTCTAACCCTAAAATAACCCACCAGATTAATAATAATCCACAAATAAACAAAGAATTAACAAAACATACAAAAATCCTGACTATTTCGATAGGTCAAGCTAGTCATTCGCAAGGGACGGGCCACCCAATGACTCAATGGTAAATCAGGTATCTGGTTTCGATACCAGTGGTTGGCAGAGTACAGATAGAATGTTGTGTAGCATTGTGCTTAACATCAATCAACCAAACAATCTTTCTCCACATATAGAATTGAATAGACGTTTTCTTATGCTAGTGAGTTACTAACGTTTCCACAAAGTACTTCATTTTCTATAAATTTTAGCCGATTGTGAAGCCATTTTTTTTCTTATTTATTTCAGATTTAAAAAATGTCACCCATTTTAAAGGCTTACCGAATGTCACAGTATCAGATTTAATATAAGTATAAAATTCATAACGATTATTTCGTAAACTCGCGTTGTTACATGTTCCTTTAGGCCATATTGACTAGTAAAGTGGTTGGCCACTTAGTTAAGCCTACCGTCTAATAACAGAGTGGACAATCTTTTGTTGTTATAGCGATCTAGGCTTAGCATGACATGTACTCAGTAGATGTGGAATGTGTTTTTATCGATTGTACATAATTTGACGAGGATCGTGATTTTAGTTGGATTACGGTGACGAATTCGATGTTCGAGTTCGTTTCAAAGTTGTTTTTAGTTGAGTCCAAAGCTCTACAATGGACTATCTGTGTTCTGTCCACCGCATAGAATCGAACATCCTGATTTTAGTGTTGTAAATGTACCTCTTATCCACCAGGAGATCTCAAAGATGTAAAAAGAAATTGATATTCAGTGATTTGCGCTGATGTCTGAATACGCTCCTCTGTGACTGTAATATGAAGAATTAATATAACCTATTTGCTCAGAAATAATAATCGCAGAAAGTTATAAACATCTGCAAGTTGAGATTTTAATTTTTTGTTACTATGACAACACAATTCGTATTCAAATGAAAAGAAACTTGACTTTCTAACGACTTTTACAGGTTCTCCAGATTTTTTGTCCAGGTTTGTGATAATTCTTTTTTATTATCAGTATTATCAGATTAGCATTATTTTGATTACAAACCAGGTGTGTATCAGTGACTAGTGTGCTAGACTAAAGATCAGAAGGTCCAAGGTTCGAGCTGAGGTACGCCGCCAATGATTCTTTGCATTTTAGCTATTTGGGTGCTATAACCATGACACTTAACACAAATATTGGGTTAAGAGCAATTTTTAGGCAATGGGTTCTTCTATACCTGGACCGAAGGGTGCCTGCCCTGGTCGTTTAGCCCGTGCGTGGAGTGGGTGCTGCTATTATTCGGCCGTAGGGTTCCTATTTTGGTCGTTTAGCCCATGTCTGGAGTGGGTGCTGTTATTCCTGGATCATGAGTGCCTGCCCTGGTCGTTTAGCCCGTGCATGGAGTGGGTGCTGCTATTCTGGACCGTAGTATGCCTGTCCTGTTCGTTTAACCCATTTCTGCAGTGGGTGCTGCTATTCTTGGACCGTAGGATACCTGTCCTGATCGTTTAACCCATTTCTGCAGTGGGTGCTGCTATTCTTGGACCGTAGGATACCTGTCCTGATCGTTTAACCCATTTCTGCAGTGGGTGCTGCTATTCTTGGACCGTAGGATGCCTGTCCTGTTCGTTTAACCCATTTCTGCAGTGGGTGCTGCTATTCTTGGACCGTAGGATGCCTGTCCTGATCGTTTAACCCATTTCTGCAGTGGGTGCTGCTATTCTTGGACCGTAGGATGCCTGTCCTGATCGTGTGTAATATTTCATGCGTTATTTATACTTAACATCGGTAAGTAATTGGTTTTATACTTTTGTTATACATCTATAACGACAGCCATATTTAAACAATATATACTGGTTTTGTGACAAAAGATCTGGTCTTTCGTATTTTAGCATTATTGTGATTTATTTAAATAGGTGGCACTACGGACTCTTTAAAGACGTAATACTGACAACACATAATAAATATTCAGGACTGTGTTATAACATTATTAATAATTAAGTTAACATCTCCATGTTTTCACCTTCCAAACATGACATTTCATGTACTAATACAATCTTTATTCCAATGTTTTTATATAAATTAGCATAGCGTTTTGTGACAACTTGGGACCTACTGGCCTATCTCAGCTGTTCCATCCTCTAAACTAAAAGTATTAATAAATAAATTTGTAAAAAATCTTAAAGCCAACCCTTACCATTCATATACTTATCGAGCTTTCTATTATACTAACTTAAGGTTACTGTATCCACAACATCTGAAGGGAACCCATTCCAAAGGCCAACCACCCTGTTAGAAAAATAAAACTGTCTTAGCTGGAGAGAACACCTACCCACTTATACTTGTGACTTCTAGGCCTACTATTCTCACTGTTAAATATGAAAAAACAAGTTGTTGCATCAACATTATCAATTCTCTTTACAATCTTAAACACCTCAATTAGATCTCCTTTAGCTTTTCTTATTTCAAGAGAAAATAATTTGAGGGATTACAGTCTCTTCTCGCATGATAACCCCTTCATCCCAGGCACCATTCTAGTAACCCTTTCCAACAGTTCACTATACTTTCTAAGGTAAGGAGCCCAAGACTGAAGACAATACTCCAAATGTGGCCTAATCAGTGACCTGTACAATGAAATTATAACTTCTTTGTTTGATTTTAATGATTTGAAAATATACTGTTGTGTTTATAACAATTTTGACCTTTGAACTTTGTGAAAGTGTGTAGATAATATATGGAATGATTTGATTACAAATCGTTCAATGTCTTGTTTAGAGTATATTGGTTAAATCTTCTGACATTTTAAGTACCGATACAAACATCCATTTTAACAAGGCTAGCTTATTTTACGTGTCACCCCCCCCCCCAGTGGCACAGCGTTATGTCTAGGGACTTACAACGCTAGAAACGAGGTTTCGATACCTGTGGTGGGCAGAGCACAAATAACCCATTTACATGTTACTGTATCATTATCAGTTATTAAAACTGAGACTAGTTCAAGAAAAAATATTTTCGAAGTCTTGTTTCTCGCAGTCTTCAATATATTAAAAGTTTTTGTTAAAACAATAAAAAGTATTAGAAATGAGGTCTAAAGGTTTCAGTTCCTACATTTGAAAGTTTAAAAAAGAAGTAATATATAATCTGATCCCTAATGTTCAATTTAAATCTGAAAGTTTCGTGTTGATAAGATGTTATTGTTTGATTTTCAGTAACAAATAACGGTGTTGACAAACTTACATCAGTAATTAAA
>NW_013747054.1:0-2207 GCF_000517525.1 Limulus polyphemus
CATTCACACAACCAGATGGTTTCCTATATAGCCAAACATTCACACAACCAGATGGTTTCCTATATAGCCAAACATTCACACAACCAGATGGTTTCCTATATCGCTACCCAAACATTCACACAACCTGATGGTTTCCTATATAGCCAAACATTCACACAACCAGATGGTTTCCTATATAGCCAAACATTCACACAACCAGATGGTTTCCTATGTAGCTTTCCAAAAATTCACACAACATGATGGTTTCCTATGTAGCTATCCAAAAATTCACACAACATGATGGTTTCCTATGTAGCTATACAAACATTCACACAACCAGATGGTTTCCTATGTAGCTATCCAAACATTCACACAAACTGAATGTTTGGATAGCTACATAGGAAACCATCACACAAACTGATGGTTTCCTATGTAGCTATCCAAACATTCACACAACCTGATGGTTTCCTATGTAGCTATACAAACATTCACACAACCTGATGGTTTCCTATGTAGCTATACAAACATTCACACAACCTGATGGTTTCCTATGTAGCTTTACAAACATTCACACAACATGATGGTTTCCTATGTAGCTATACAAACATTCATACAACCAGATGGTTTCCTATGTCGCTATCCAAACATTCACACAATATGATGGTTTCCTATGTAGCTATCCAAACATTCACACAACGTGATGGTTTCCTATGTCGCTATACAAACATTCACACAACCAGATGGTTTCCTATGTCGCTATACAAGCATTCACACAACCAGATGGTTTCCTATGTCGCTATACAAGCATTCACACAACCAGATGGTTTCCTATGTCGCTATACAAGCATTCACACAACCTGATGGTTTCCTATGTCGCTATACAAGCATTCATACAGCGTAGCAGTTTCTCTTTACCTATCTGTCTATCCAAATATACTTACAGCCTGACAGTTTCAAGTCTATCTAGCTATCCAAACTTCGCAGGCAGGAGATAAGCTCAGCATTTAATAAAGAAATTATGCAAAGTGACTGGGTTTAAATGGCATGTAATTAGGTATCAAAGCTTGTGTTCACTGTTATCCTTCCATCACAATGGTATCCAGGATTTACATGAGTAATAGAAATTCTGATATTCAGAGAAAATGTGTTTTATTGTACTTCACGATCTGTTCTACCCCCTTTTGGCAAGTCAAAGAGAGTATGCTTTCAATTAAGTATAACAATTGGTATTATCAGAATTATTTCAACCAGTATTACCACCACCTGTGATAAACTCTCATTTCAGATGGTGAGACATTACCAGTACCAACCAACTAGGGTAAGAAATACTAAAAGTGAAAAATTTATAATTTTCTTGTATCATCTTGTTTATTTGGGTAGATTTTCCATTGGTAATGAATGAGTTAGTAATTTTTTTGTTTGTTTTTCAATTTCGCGCAAAGCTACACGAGGGCTATCTGCGCTAGCCGTCCCTAATTTAGCAGTGTAAGACTAGAGGGAAGGCAGCTAGTCATCACCACCCACCGCCAATTCTTGGGCTACTCTTTTACCAACGAATAGTGGGATTGACCGTTACATTATAACGCCCCCACGGCTGAAAGGGCGAGCATGTTTGATGGGATGGGGATTCGAACCCGCGACCCTCAGATTGCGAGTTGAGCGCCTTATCGAGCGCCAATTTACTTTTATATCATTGTTTTCTTACATATACTTGATTTTTATAACCCAAAACGTACCCCAGTGGGTCAGTGATAATTTCATGGCGTTATAACACAAAAATTCGAGATTCGATTTCCACTCTTGGATAAAGCGCAGATAGAATATTGTGTACTTTTGCGCTAAAAACACATAAACATTATTCAAAATAATAAAATGATTTTTCAAACAAGATACCCTTAAAAACAACAAAAAAGGGCAAAGAATAAGAAAAATGAAACGAAATTTTGTTTCATTATTAGACAATATTTCAGACTTCGGCCTATAATCAATCGGCCAGTAAACTCAAAAATGTATTCTAAATAGCGATGACAATATTGAGTTATATAAAGCGGAACGATCGAACTGATTTTACCCCGCTACTGCAACGTACGTTATGAATATTCACATTGGGATCTGCTTGCTCGCATGCTGCAGAGTGAACGAAACGTCACCACTAGATATTGATTCCTGGAACAAGTTTACGCTAAAGTTAGCCATAGAAACAGACTGGAATTAATTTACGATTATGC
>NW_013747055.1:0-2626 GCF_000517525.1 Limulus polyphemus
GCCCCCACGGCTGAAAGGGCGAGCATGTTCGGTGGTATGCGGATTCGAACCCGCGACCCTCAGATTGTGAGTCGAGCGCCTTTTTTTTTCTTTTTTGAATGAATGAAACCAGTCCACAAGTCAAAAGATTTATTGATAGACTTGCAGCACTTTTATCAACACTTGTTTTATATCTACCAGTTTGGCCTAATCTGGTTGTGAAAAGTAAGAAATTTCCTCCAGAGATTAAGCAAATGGATGAATCGATGCAAATAGCAAGTGATCTAAAAATTTCAGCAGGTAAGTCACTGTGAGAAGTTTTTCTACACAATATGATGTGTGTGCGATTGACATAAAAGAAAAGTGCATATTGGAAATAGACTTCATGTGGGAACATGGATGTAAGGTTAATGTTGTTTCAAAGAAATTCACACTCTATGAACAGGAAATCCCTACACAGTACATAATAATTACATCACACATTGAACTTACAACGAAAACAGTGAGGGCAGTTATTATACCATCAAGATGTTAAGTACCAGGAATTATTAGCAACAATTGTAGATTTAGTCATTGGGGGCTAGTAAAATCAAACACTCCAGCTTGTCTTGGGGAATCACTGGTTGGAGGACCTCTTGTGAACCCGAAGAACAAAAATGCCATCATTAAGATTTGTTGAGTCTTCCAAGTGCATCATGTACACATTTTATGGGATTAATGGCCATTGATAATGCAGGTCAATCTTCTTTTCTTCACAAGATATGTCAAGTAGTTCAGCATTTTGATGTAAGCTAACACGCATTAACTTTTTTTTTTAGGTAAATATGACAAACTGAATATTAATTTGAAGGTAATTTAACATGTCTGTGGTTGCGACTACGATATATTTTTATTTTAAAGAGTTTTTATTAGTGTATTGTGTTTTTTTAAAGATGTCAAACTATTTAAATAATACATTTTTATGTTAAATGGCTTAAATTTATTTTAATTGTTATAGGTTTTACGTTAGTGTGTGTTCTTGCATCTGTGATAAAGTATTGTTACGTCTCCGTTTGTTAATTAACTTTCCGTAACTTCGTTCCGACGAAACTTTAGCGACACAAGTCCTTACTTAATAAAACTAGTTTATTCTTTCCGAATATAACTTTACGATACACTTAATTTCAACAATCGCGCTAAAACAAACGCTATAACAACGAACGTGCTCAACAATACTCTCTGACTGCAGATCAATTACTAACTGTCTACACACACATTGTTGTCACGTTGTGAGCGTCCTACTTATATACCAGAAAAACATATATCTAGTAAATGCTAGGGCATTCACGAAGGAACAAGATACTTCCAGAAAATAAGCGGCGTGACAATAGTCACGTGACCCCCTGACGCAACAATATTTACGGGTCTAGGCCTTGGTTTATATTGACAAAAATAAAGACCAAAGCAATCGAAATGTTGTACAAAAAAAGAAGATTAATTATTTTAATTTTTAATATGTACCAATACGATTTAAAATTACTTTTGTTTTAAACGAGATGTCTATGATTACGATTATAGTTAATGCACTATCCTCTCGTCAGTCTCGCAAACAAAGCTAAGAGTTTATCTATACCCATCAGATGCTGTCAAATGCCGATCGAAACACTTCTGTTAAGATTTACCTGTATGCATTGATTTAGTACTGCAAGATCACGACGGGGTTGTTAGAGAGTAGTCTATAAATAAGTTATATATAGAGAGACAGTGGCTATCTTATGTGGTACATGTTAAAAAGAGATTGTATTCGTACAGATTCAGAAGTCTAAAGTAATAGTTCGTAGGGCTATTAGACATTTAGGACGTTCAGTACGCCACGAAGTTATTTTCACTAGTACAGCTTTCAGAATCAGAAGCTCATATATTTTTTTAGAATTAACGAATAAGTGTTACTTTGGAGGACAATATAAAGATTTTAAAACAGCAGAACCATACTTATTGGGAATATATATATATATATATCTTTTATTTCATATTTTATAAATATATCATGTTTACAATAAGCTCTTCAGTAAGTGTACAATTATTTCATACTGTTCCCGACATACAGTAAATGATCAGAAGTTAAAACTGTGTCAGTCGGCTTAGAATAATTTTCAAAATGAAAGATGGATTCAATTCTAATTTATGATACTTACTTAAATTACATAAACATGTGAAATGCATGATATTTAATTATACATTATGTAATTTTGTGATAACAGCGTTATTTGTTATCAGGTGGTGTTGATAAATTTGTTCATTAGCTGTGATGAATTCAAATTCGATGACGAGGAACCCACTTTGAGACTAATAATGGTTGGAGACGGCTTGAATGGGTAATGAAGAAAAACTTTAATATAAGTTTAACACAACAGCACATGTATAACGTTTTGACAAGGTTTTGTCATCACCTGATGATGACAAAACCTTGTACATTTGCTGTTGTGTTAAGTCGTCCCCAACCATTATTGTTCACTAGCTGTAAAAGAGTGGTATGCTTGACGGTGGCCCGGCATAGCCAGGTGGTTAAGGCACTCGACTCGCAATCTGAGGGTCGCGGGTTTGAATCCCCGTCACACCAAACATGCTCGCCCTTTCAGCCGTGGGGACGTTATAATGTGACGGTCAG
>NW_013747056.1:0-1801 GCF_000517525.1 Limulus polyphemus
TTGTTGGTGTTAGTGCCTTATATGGTTATAGTAGCCACGAGTTGCCAATTGTTGGTGTTGGTGCCTTATATGGTTATAGTAGCCACGAGTTGCCAATTGTTGGTGTTGGTGCATTATATGGTTATAGTAGCCATGAGTTGGCAATTGTTGGTGTTGGTGCATTATATGGTTATAGTAGCCATGAGTTGGCAATTGTTGGTGTTAGTGCCTTATATGGTTATAGTAGCCATGAGTTGGCAATTGTTGGTGTTAGTGCATTATATGGTTATAGTAGCCATGAGTTGGCAATTGTTGGTGTTGGTGCTTTATATGGTTATAGTAGCCATGAGTTGGCAATTGTTGGTGTTGGTGCATTATATGGTTATAGTAGCAATGAGTTGGCAATTGTTGGTGTTGACTGTCTTCCCGTACTTTCAAATACAAAACATGATGAAGTATACCTGATTCACATACGTACATACATACATACATACATGGGCACATACCTACATATGTACACAGATCAAATGGTCACACAATCTCAATAAGTCATTTCCTTGAACAAGAAGAAGAACCTTATGAAGCTAAACTTCTGCTGTTTGTGACATTAAGTATGTCCAGTTTATCCCTGTATCAGTTCTTATTCTGTGAAACATCAGTATATTTGTAGTCCCTTGGCTGTGGTTTCGCTAGATAGTAGATAGGGACAGTGGGAATCTCGTTAAACATAGGGTGTAATATCACGTGTAGAAAACGGGGTTATCCAAAGAAGTAAAACGCGTACATCTAAATCTACCATCCAACATTTACAGCCAGTTCTCTATGAACTTATAAACTCTTATAAACACAATAAAAAAAATTGAAAAGAACAATGGCAGGTTGCCAAAAGAGAGACCCCTGGAGGTGGACGAAAGACTTACACTTCAGATTTCAGTTACATCGAACTTGTACACATGCATTCTTTTATTTCTTTATAAATATTCTCCTTACTGTAATTTTATAAATAACTTGACTAATGATCTTGAGTGCTACGATGTAGTGGAATGTTTTCTTTAACAGTTGGTGGTGGAACAGAAGAAAAGATTGTTTCACAACACGAAGCTAACAAATGGTGTCTGTCAGAGAGTGAAGTTTTACAGTTAGGATACATTGGGGTTTTGGTAAGTACTAAAGTTTTACAGTTAGGATACATTGGGGTTTTGGTAAGTACTAAAGTTTTACAGTTAGGATACATTGGGGTTTTGGTAAGTACTAATATATTAGTTTTACAGTTAGGATACATTGGGGTTTTGGTAAGTACTAATATATTAGTTTTACAGTTAGGATACATTAGGGTTTTGGTAAGTACTAATATATTAGTTTTACAGTTAGGATACATTAGGGTTTTGGTAAGTACTAATATATTAGTTTTACAGTTAGGATACATTAGGGTTTTGGTAAGTACTAATATATTAGTTTTACAGTTAGGATACATTGGGGTTTTGGTAAGTACTAATATATTAGTTTTACACTCATGTCAATGTATCTTGTGTCATTTGAAAAGTAATCTGGACATTTTGTTATGGATGATTTTGGATTTATTTTGACATCATTTTATGGCATCTGAGTTGTGTAGGAACTAAAGTAATTAACATATTTAGTGTCATAAGACATTTAAGGTCATGAAATTGTTTAGAGTCAGAAGACAAGTAAAAAACATGAGTCTATTATTGATCATAAAAGTCGTACGTTTATGTGTAACATCATGGTTGAACAAGTAAAGTCATTAATTTACTTTGGATCACAGGTACAGCTAGTCCCGTGTCGTATACGAGACAAATAA
>NW_013747057.1:0-1543 GCF_000517525.1 Limulus polyphemus
TTCCTGTGAAATCGTATTATAGTGTTAGTAGCAAAAGATGGCAAGTTATTCAAGAAAAGTTTATTTGTGTGTCTGATAATGTTTTGATGTAATCTGAATTTATCATTGCATATAAGTCTTTTCTTGAAAGAACAAATTAGGATTTTGTGTATATATATATATAATGTGAAAACGTTTGTTTATATTCCTATTAAACTGTAAACCAGTATTTCTTACTTAGTGTTACTTGCTAGCCTTATTTCAGGTGGTCAGAATATTAATATCCACAGCAGTTAAATACTTATAAATGTTATTAACTCCTTGCTGTGCCTTTATAAGGCACATGAGGCTGATACCATCAAACTCCATTTCCAAAGGCACAAGTGGATGAAAAAAATGGGGACACATTCCCCCCTGGATGGGATGCTAGTCCATTGCAGAATAACACACATCTAACAGATTTTAGTGTTATAAGCCTTTAGACTTATCATTGAACCACTAGAGGGCAGGAAAAGTTTAAATTTTCAGAATGGAGTAAAACCAATAAATGGAGTCGATCACTAATGGTTAAATATTTTTATGTAGGTGGGCACACACTCCTTATGATGAAGCCACGTTGTTTGGTCATCCACAAGTTGCCGAATATCTTGAAAAATGGGAGACAATACGAGATTACGAAGTACAGAAATTACGTGACCTGAACGTGAAGGTGGTCAGTCGAAATGTCAGTCGAACACCCTCTCCAATCCCATACATGCCTAAATAGAGATAGAATGGTGTTTCTTCCTTTCTCCATTTTATTGATGTTGTAGTTAGCAGCATATCTTAATTCCAAGTGAACTGTCTCTAAATGTAAAAATAATTAAATATAACAACACCCACATTTTTGCCAGCAAAGACTTTATTTTGGAACCCAAGACGTTAAACTCATGCGGATAGTGTAGTGTAAAAAGAATTTAAAAAAGGGATAGGCCATTTACTCCTTAATAGAACTTCGAGATGACGTGTCTTGCACCTGTGCCTTTAAAACTACATACTTCTGATGCTACAAATAATATTCTTTTGATCTGATAACAATCGTGTGAGATTATTTATTAATAGAAGTTTCCTATAGGTCTCAGAAAAAGTAGTGGGCTCGTGATTAATGATCATGTAGGTTCAGAATTTTGTCAATGCCTCTTTTAAATTTTCCAACGCTTGCATCTTACATAATAGCTAGAATCTCCAAAGAGATGCATGAAACTGTGAGATATATATATATATATCCAACGTATAACTCTTAGAATTAAAAATGCTTCCTCAGCACTATAAATAAGACCTAACCAAAGGCACTGTACTATTTTGTCTTCAGTACACCTGGTGACTAAATTTGGAAGTACAGATTCCAAAAAGTGGGAAATAATTGTTAGAGTAAAATAAATTAAAATTTAAACCCAGTAACAGAACGATAACAATAAATTTATACAAATACAAGTTTCTACATTTAAACCCAGTAACAGAACGATAACAATAAATTTATACAGATACAAGTTCCTACATTTAAACCCAGTAACAGAACGATAAC
>NW_013747058.1:0-3572 GCF_000517525.1 Limulus polyphemus
AGGCATGTTAATATTTTCAGTTACAAAGGTTTACTCACTCCTTACATGTAAAAGGCATGTCTATACTTCCTGTTAGAAAGGTTTACTCACCCCCTACACGTGAAAGGCATATTCATACTTCCTGTTACAAAGGTTTACTCACTCCTTACATGTAAAAGGCATGTTCATACTTCCTGTTACAAAGGTTTACTCACTCCTTACATGTAAAAGGCATGTTCATACTTCCTGTTACAAAGGTTTACTCACTCCTTATATGTAAAAGGCATGTCTATACTTCCTGTTAGAAAGGTTTACTCACTCCTTACATGTAAAAGACATATTTATACCTCCTGTTAGAAAGATTTACTCATTCCTTACATGTAAAAGGCATATTCATATTTCCTGTTAGAAAGGTTTACTCACTCCTTACATGTAAAAGACATGTCTATACTTCCTGTTAGAAAGGTTTACTCATTCCTTACATGTAAAAGACATATTTATACTTCCTGTTAGAAAGATTTACTCACTCCTTACATGTAAAAGGCATGTTCATACTTCTTGTTACAAAGGTTTACTCACTCCTTACATGTAAAAGGCATGTTCATACTTCTTGTTACAAAGGTTTACTCACTCCTTACACGTAAAAGACATGTTCATATTTCCTGTTACAAAGGTTTACTCACTCCTTACATGTAAAAGGCATGTCTATACTTCCTGTTAGAAAGGTTTACTCACTCGTTATATGTAAAAGATATATTTATACCTCCTGTTACAAAGGTTTACTCACTCCTTACATGTAAAAGGCATATCTATACCTCCTGTTAGAAAGGTTTACACACTCCTTACATGTAAAAGACATATTTATACCCCCTACAAGGTAGGTTTTCTGCTTATTTGTGAAAGGAATATTGTAATTAAATACCAAAATGTGTGATAGTTTCTAGATGTTCCTCTAACACTAACAGAAATAACTGCTACTTGTTTGTTTGTTAGTGAGCACAAAGCTACACAAAGGGCTATCTGTTCTCTGCCCTCCACGGGTATCGAAACCCGGTTAGTAGCAGTATAAGTCCATAGACATACCGCTGCTGGTCAATCATTAGCAAGAGATACACCCCCAGGAAACAATGACTTAACAGTTTAGTAGTTAGTAAAACTTTGGTCTAAGATTAGAAGTTCTCTGCTCGAGGTGTTTAATGAAACTTAAGAAACAGGTGAACGTTTTGGAAATATGAAAACAGTTAATAACTAAAAAGGGAGAGTTGACAGAATTAAAATATTGGCGATCAGTTTGACATCTATTTTGTGTCTATAAAGTGTTTTCTGAGCTCGTAACAATCAGAATGATACCTTTTATGAGTCAATTGATTCATGAGAACCAGACTTACTCTGTTCGAATTTGGTGCATTCGATCGCAAAAAATCATGCCTATTTGAGGACGGTATTCAGAAAATGTGGTTTTGGAGGAGAATATTATAAGGGAAGTTGATAGAGTGTATGCTAATACTGTATTTTATGTAGTGCAGGAATGTGTGCTAATACTGTATTTTATGTAGTGCAGGAATGTATGCTAATACTGTATTTTATGTAGTGCAGGAATGTAGGATTATGCTAATACTGTATTTTTATGTAGTGCAGGAATGTGTGCTAATACTGTATTTTATGTAGTGCAGGAGTGTATGCTACTACTGTATTTTATGTAGTCCAGGAGTGTATGCTAATACTATATTTTATGTAGTCCAGGAGACTGTTTCAACTTCAGAGAGGTGTAAAACAAGGAGATATAATTAATATATTTTAGTTAGATTAGTTAAAGAACCATTTCTCGTTATTTAAGAAAGAAAATACGTTTCTTAAGAACAATGTCAAAGTTAATTAATAATCAAAGACTTATTTCATCTTGTTATACTGGTGATATAAATATCTACATGAAGCAGAAGACAGAATTTAGTGTTAGAGAAAACACAACAAAGGAATTTGAAATGTATTCTGTATCAAAGTTTAATAAAATACAAAATGTATTAGGCTCGCCCTTTCAGCCGTGGGGGCGTTATAATGTGACGGTCAATCCCACTATTCGTTGGTAAAAGAGTAGCCCAAGAGTTGGCGGTGGGTGGTGATGACTAACTGCCATGCATGATCGAATCACGGAATACAAGTGTTTCGATTGTATTTGGGAAATTCTTCAGAATTGATTCGAAGAAAGTGGGATGAGTTGAAATTAAAACGTTATTACAGTTTGGAAACGTTTCTAACCCTTTTGTCGTTGAACGGTGAAATATTGATTCTCGATCAAATTATTGATAGTATTCTCCGGCATAGATTTCATGTATTAGAACCTCATAAGACTTTGGTAACTGATTTTCTAAATGCTTTTATACAATATGTTTGGATTGTTTGTTTGTTTTGATTTTCGCGCAAAGCTACACGAGGGCTATCTGCGCTAGCCATCCCTAATTTAGCAGTGTAAGACTAGAAGGAAGGCAGCTAGTCATCACCACCCACCGTCAACTCTTGGGCTACTCTTTTACCAACGAATAGTGGGATTGACCGTCACGTTATAACGCCCCCAGGGCTGAAAGGGCGAGCATGTTTGGTGGGACGGAGATTCGAACCCGCGACTCTCAGATTGTGAGTCGAGTGTCTTAACCACCTGGCCACGCCGGCCATTTGTTTGGAGGAAATTTAATTGGGTCGATGTTTATCTTCTGAAGAAAGTAGAATGAATCTAATATCTCTGAATGATAAACTAATTATTTTTAGAATTTGTCACCTCGAACGTGTATTACATAAACCTATCAGTTCGCTAATTCGAATTATAATTGCTGCTATTTTTAAACGAGTATATCAACGTTTTCATTTCCTGACAGTTCTTTTAATGGATCACGAGAGAAGTTAGGAATATCTTATTGTTCTGCTTTAAAAAGATGGTACAGTGTCGATATAAGAAGCAAAATTAATAAAATTATTCTGTTAAAACACTTCTGTATAAACTTCTTTATTTGAATTCGTATTTACTAGATAAAACAGGAAATCCGTCTTACAATTTTTTTATGATTTTTAAATAACGTGATAACTGTGTCAGATATCGTAGGCAAGTAAAGAAAAAAAAAAGAAATATTAGGCGAGCCTTGCCGCTATATTTACATAATGATGAAAACGAAGAACATTTGAACAAACTGGTTACTATGATTACAACACTAAACACAATGTTAATTCGGTTGATTAACTAGTAGCAGTGGAAATGTAACCAATAACGAACAATTTAAAACTACCAGTAACAAAACAGGAAAGAAACACTTTGTACAGTAGTTTGATAAGAAGTTCTCGTTCTGAATGAATGTCATTCAAAATTACCCAAGAAATATGTTAAGCAATATATAGTCGTCTGGACACACACACAAAAAAAAACGTGATGTAGCTAAACAGTGGAGACCTATGAATGATGAAATACGTTCCTCATTATGGTTAAAATAAGAATAAATACGATTGATAATGAAGTGTGTCAGTACTGAAACACGATACTAGGAAATAACTGGCGTATGTGTTGGAAACGAACTTTAATTAAACGTATTTTTTAAATTGTGCTCGAC
>NW_013747059.1:0-1935 GCF_000517525.1 Limulus polyphemus
ACGTGAGACGTTCCTGGTGAATTATAGCGTTTGTTATAGCGCGACTGTTGAAATTAAGTGTATCGGAAAGTTGTATTCAGAAAGAATAAACCAGTTTTATTTAAGAAAGGACTTGTGTCGCTAAAGTTTCGTCGGAACGAATTTACGGAAAATTAACTAACGAACGGAGACGTAACAAATTGGTGTGAAAAGTGGGATAAAAAATTGAAACGAGAGGCGGAAAATCAAACTACAGCTTACCAGATTTGATGGCAGCAATACAAGAACAGCAAAATATACAAGAAGAACGGGAAAATAAACAAGAAAAGAAACAAGAAGAGAGATTACAGCAGTTGTTGGAGGAAAAAGAAAAGAAACAAGAAGAGAGACAACAGCAGTTGCAAGAAAACATGCAACAGTAGCAGTTTGAACAACAAAATAAACAAGAAGAGAAATTACAGCAGTTGTTGGAGGAAAAAGAAAAGAAACAAGAAGAGAGATTACAGCAGTTGTTGGAGGAAAAAGAAAAGAAACAGGAAAAACGAGAAAAGAAACAAGAAGAGAGATTACAGCAGTGCCAACTGGAACAAGAAAGGAAACAGGAAGAAAGTCAGCAGCACCTACAGGAAAGTAAACAACAGTGGCAAGAAGTACAAATGGAAAACATTAGTAAATTTAAAAGCGAATTAGATACATTAAAGGATGATCTATTGTCTTTTACACAAGGAGGATACATTAACCATCGACTTAATCAGCCCTAGACAATGGCAAGCCCCTTCCAGACCCTGCAGCTAAACCCTAATGCAGACATCTTCAGTCCTGTTAGAAGTCACATCCCAGACATGAATGTCAGTAATAGGAGTGATTCAGTAAGAAGGAAGCCACAGGAATACGATGGGAAAGCACAGTGGAAAGCATATAGAGCACAGTTTGAGCTACTGGCTGAAATGAATGGATGGACAGAGGAGCAGAACACAGTATACCTGGCAACGAGCTTGAAAGGACAACCACTGGAAATACTTGGACAGTTGTCAGCAGACGACAGGCACAACTATAGAGCACTGGTAGCAGCTCTAGAACTCAGGTACGAAACCCAAAATCAGTCAGAAGTCTACAGGACTAGGTGTAGGACGAGAGTCCGTGCTAAAGGGGAGAGCCTGCAAGAGCTGGCACAGGACTTGGAAAGCATGGCACACAAGGCCTACCCAACTGCACCACCCGATCACTCAAGTTGTTGCTGAGGGATCAGTTCGTAGATGCCTTGGACAGTCAACAACTGAAAATACAGGTGAAGCAAGCATACACTTCTACTATGCAGGATGCAATGTCCAGAGCTCTTGAATTTGAATCCTACATTAAGTCCAGCACACAGGTACCGAGGTTGGTACAGTCATCTGGATTCAAGCCAGAAAAGGTCAGGTTTCAGAGAGGTTTGAGGGACTTTGCTGGCTCTGTAACAAACCTGGGCACAAGAGAGCTCAATGCTGGCAACTTCAACATAGGGGAGATGATACAGCAGGAAAGGCTGCTACCCAGAAAGGCTGTTGGAACTGTGGGGAGCAAGGACATCTGAGGAGCCAGTGTAAGAAAAATACCACCAATAAGTCAGCATCGGGAAACCAGTAGTGGTTGGTGCTGAGGGCCGCCCACCAACCTCCATCGTGAAAGTCCCAACAGCTAAGTGTAAAATGGCAAGCACACATAGTATCTATGTGACAGGGAAGCTGGATGGCCAAAGGTCAACATTGTCATAGATTCTGCATCTCAGCTAACCCTTGTGAGCATCAAGGTGTTAGATCATGAAGGAGTACCAGAAGCCACACAGAAGCTTTATGGTGTGACAGGACATTATGCAAGATTGTGGGACCAGTGTGGGTAACTATTGAGCTCATGGGCATGAAGAACAGACAGAAAGTATACGTGGCTGACATTGAAGTCCAATGCATATTAGGATTC
>NW_013747060.1:0-1009 GCF_000517525.1 Limulus polyphemus
CCATATATGTGTATCGTTGAGAATATTTAATAAGAGGTTTTATTTATCATGTATATGCATCGTTGTAAATGTTTACTCAGAAGTTTTTATTTACCAAATATATATATATATATATCGTTGAGAATGTTTCATCAGAAGTTTCTATTTACCATATATATATCGTTGAGAATGTTTCATCAGAAGTTTTTATTTACCATATATATATCGTTGTGAATTTTTAATCAGAAGTTATTATTTACCATATATATATCGTTGTGAATTTTTAATCAGAATTTTCTATTTACCACATATATATATATCGTTGTGAATTTTTAATCAGAAATTTCTATTTACCACACATATATATATATATGGTTGTGAATTTTTAATAAGAAGTTTTATTTACAATCCATACATGTATGTATATATATATCGATCTAAATGTTTAATCACAAATTTTAATTACAATATATATATAGTTGTAAATTTTTATTCAGAAGTTTTTATTTACCATATATATATATATCGTTGTCAATTTTTCATCAGAAGTTTTTATGTACCATGTATATATATATCATTGTGAATTTTTAATCAGAAGTTTAATTTACCATATATATATCGTTGTGAATTTTCAATGAGAAGATTTTATTTACCTTATATATATATATATATATCGTTGTGAATTTTTAATCAGAAGTTTTTATTTACCATATATATATATATCGATTTGAATTGTTAATCAGAAGTTTTTATTTACCATACATAAATCGATGCGAATGTTTAATCAGTAGTTTTTATTTACTATATATATTTATCGATGTGATTGTTTAATCACAAGTTTTTATTTATCATATATATATATATATATTTATATCGTTGTAAATTTTAATCAGAAATTTTATTTAATATGTATATGTATATCGTTGTGAATGTTTAATCAGAAGTTTTTATTTACCACCTATAAATATATATATATATATATCGATCTAAATGTTTAATCACAAGTTTTAATTACGATATATATATAGTT
>NW_013747061.1:0-528 GCF_000517525.1 Limulus polyphemus
ACCATATATATATATCGATTTTAATTTTTAATCAGAATTTTTTATTTACCATAAATATATATCGTTGTGAATTTTTAATCAGAAGTTTTTATTTACCATATATAAATATCGATGTGAATCTTTAATCAGGAGTTTTTGTTTACCATATATATATCATTGTGAATGTTTAATCAGAAGTTTTATTTATCATGTATATGTAGATCGTTGAGATTTATTAAACAGAAGTTTTTATTGACCCTATATATATATCGTTGTTAATTTTTAATCAGAATTTTTATTTACCATATATATATATATACCGTTGTGAATTTTTAATAAGAGGATTTTATTTACCATCTATATATATATATATATATCGTTCTAAATGTTTAATCACAAGATATAATTACCCTACATATATCGTTGTAAATGTTTACTCAGAAATTTTTATTCACCATATATATATGTATCGATGTGAATATTTAATCAGAAGTTTTTATTTACCATATATATATATCGATGTGAATGTTTAATCAGAAGTTTTTATTG
>NW_013747062.1:0-1542 GCF_000517525.1 Limulus polyphemus
TGATGTTAACAATAAAACAATGATGTATAATGACAGTGGGAAGGCCCTGCTGATGTTAAATTTAACAAAATGACAGTCGGAAGGTCCTGCTGATGTTAACAATAAAACAATGACGTATGATGACAGTCGGAAGGTCCTGCTGATGTTAACAATAAAACAATGATGTATAATGACAGTGGGAAGGCCCTGCTGATGTTAAATTTAACATAATGACAGTCGGAAGGTCCTGCTGGTGTTAACAATAAAACAATGACGTATGATGACAGTCGGAAGGTCCTGCTGATGTTAACAATAAAACAATGATGTATAATGACAGTCTGAAAGTCCTGCTGATGCTAAATTTAACACAATGACGTATAATGACAGTCGGAAGGTGCTGCTGATGTTAAATTTAACACAATGACGTATAATGACAGTCGGAAGGTCCTGCTGATGTTAACAATAAAACAATGACAGACGGAAGGTCCTGCTGATGTTAACAATGAAACAATGAAAACGGAGCTTAAAGTTAAAATACTCGACGAAGAAGTTACTAAGCTAATTAAAAACCTCGACTTCAACAAAAAAAATATTTATAACTTAAAGAGAGTAATGTGAACCTCTTGAACTAACCAGGAACGTGCCAGTAGCTTGTAACCCCGATGAAACAAGGTCCGCTTGCCGAAAGTTAGAAACGTGAATCCCGAGAACCAACCAGAAACGTGCCAGTAGCTTGTAACCGCGTTGAAACGAGAACCGCTTGCCGAACTGTCTGCCACTGTACGCATCTTACGCAAGGCATTTCACTAACTGTTGGTCGATTTTTCTACTACTCCTTTGGTGATTGGTGGATTCACAGACGGTTAAATCCACTTGAATCAAGGTGAGGAAAGTGTGAGATTTCAAGAAAACACCAGTAAACATTAATTAGACGGTAAATAATTAGTTTTACTTTGTACATGGGTATTTATCACGACCGGTGATTTATAATGTAAGGTTGAATTCAAGTCATGGGTTAAAACTCATACTGTTCACTAACTTAGCACACGACACATTAATAAAACTACGCTTTAATAAATATCGGAAGTACGAGAAATCCCTCCAGGGGCGGAATTGAACTCTGAAATTCTACAACTAGATAATGACCACAAACTTCATAAAAATATAATTTAATGTTAAACCACTAGAGTAATCGTACACCAGATAGGAGATAACTTCATATATATATATATATAATATAATGTTAAACCACTAGAGTAATACTACACCAGATAGCAGATAACTTCATATATATGTAATTTAATGTTAAACCACTAGAGTAATACTACATAAGATAGGAGATAACTTCATATATATGTAATATAATGTTAAACCACTAGAGTAATACTACATAAGATAGAAGATAACTTCATATATATGTAATATAATGTTAAACCACTAGAGTAATACTACACAAGATAGCAGATAACTTCATATATATGCAATTTAATGTTAAACCACTAGAGTAATACTACACAAGACAGGAGATCACTTCATATACATGTAATTTAATGTTAAACCACT
>NW_013747063.1:0-1542 GCF_000517525.1 Limulus polyphemus
ATGTTAATTACAAACAGACATGTCAATTACAAACAGACATGTTTTGTTACCACTATCCGTTATCTATAGCTGGTCCGTCACAACCGCCACCAATTCACATGCCACTATCCTTGTATTCTCCTGTAGGTGCCTGTAAGTATTCATTTAACTCGTTCTCCTACTGATGTCTACCCATCCAAAAGACCTTTACACTGAGTACCGACAGTCTGAAAGTAAGATGTTGATTACAAACAGACATTTTGTAAAATTAAGATTTGTGAGAAACATGTACAAATAAAACTGGTTTCCACTCTTAGGCTATTAAGTAGAAGTAAGTACACGTGTGGCCCCTGGATGAAGTTGATTATATTGTTACGTCTCCGTTTGTTAATTAATTTTCCGTAACTTCGTTCCGACGAAACTTTAGCGACACAAGTCCTTACTTAATAAAACTGGTTTATTCTTTCCGAATATAACTTTACGATACACTTAATTTCAACATTCGCGCTAAAACAAACACTATAACGAACGAACGAACGTTAACTTCAACAGTACCCTGTGACTGCAGATCAATTACTGACTACCTACACACATTGTTGTTCTACACTGTTGTGAGCGTCTTATATATATACCAGACTAACATATATCTAGTAAATGCTAGAACATTCACGAAGGAACAAGATAGTTCTAGAAACGTGGCGTGACACTAGTCACGTGACCTCGCTGACGCAACAATATTAAACTGTTTACAGGAATATATTTTACTATAGATCCGCAAAACATTTCTGCTCAAATTAGTATTTTTATTTCAACAGTACTTCTTTAAATATCGGATTTCTAGAATAATACGAATGAATAAAACCCCATAACCCAAGCGCTTTCGAAAAGTGGACCAAGAAGAAAGACTTCTTGAAAAATCGTGTTTGTCTGACGTCATAGAATAATACGAAATTATTCTAATCGCAGACACCGAAATCTATAACTCCACTTGTCTTAGGCCTAACATTAGTTAAGCCTTTTTTTTTTTTTAAGTACGGCCTATATTCGATAAAGAGATAAATTAACACGGTAACGTGTGTACGTTTTTTGCTTCAGTTTAGTTAGGGTTAAACTTACCGTACTTAATACTATCAATAAATAAACTTATAATGTTATATTGTAAGACCTAACGTTAGACCTTTTTAAAAACTTTCATGAGCTTTTAATAAGTTGTTGTATAAACTGTCTATTAAAGTATATTTACATCCGCCTTTTGTTTATATCCGTTGAAATGAAGTACGCACACATGCATGTTTACACAATAAGGTGCACGCGCATTTTCAGGACAGACAAAAACTGAGTATTATAATAATAGATCCGTTTATTTATTAATGGTTCTATCTATTCTCTAACTCAAGTATTCTGTATGATAGATAGTTAAACTGGTTCTATCTATTCTCTAACTCAAATATTCTGTACAGTAAATAGTTAAACTGGTTCTATCTATTCTCCAACTCAAGTATTCTGTTAAATAAATAGTTAAATTGGTTCTATCTATTCTCTAGCTCAAGTATTCTTTATAAT
>NW_013747064.1:0-1541 GCF_000517525.1 Limulus polyphemus
TCTAGTTAAGTCCTTAACTCGTTTCAATGTTTACACTTTAATGGCTAGTTAAGTTCTTAACTTGTTTCAATGCTTACACTTTAATAGCAAGTTAAGTTCTTAACTTGTTTCAATGTTCACGCTTTAAAAGCTGGTTAAGTTCTTAACTTGTTTCAATGCTCACACTTTAATAGCTATTTAAATTCTTAATTTGTTTCAATGTTTACACTTTGATAACTATTTAAGTTCTTAAGTTGTTTCAATGTTTACACTTTAATGGCTAGTTATGTTCTTAACTTGTTTCGATGTTTACACTTTAATAACTAGTTAAAGTTTTAACTTGTTTGTTTAAGTGCAGAGTTGCACAGTGGGTTAACCACGTTGTGCTAACTATAAATATCGAACCACAAATTTTAAAGGTCTAAGACATTAAGCTTGCTCCTGAGCTACTAATAAAAATTTGATCAAAAATTAACTATTTATTGTACTTCACATAGCGAAAAATGTTACACGAGGTCCAACTTTAACACGTCAAGTTTTGCCATAGGCAGGGCGTGGCATGGCGGCTAGCGTACTGGACTGTGAATAAAAGTGTCTACGATCCCTGGCCCATCGTCACAAAATCATGTTCCGCACTGGGGAGCAGAAGGTGTGTAATAAGAGTAATGGTCAAATCTACCTATGCGATCAAAGTAGCCCAATAGTAAGCGGTGGATGCTGATGGCTGTCTGTCATTCTTCTAGTCTATCAGTTCAAAATTAGGGACGGCTATGCCCTGATAGCTTTTGTGCAACTTTGCGCGAATATCCAAATCAAATACATATAAAATTTTTCCTGGTGAACTTATTATAATGACTTCATTTAAAAATTCAAAATTTTCGTATCACACATGACGAAAATGTAATACTGGATTAACACTGTAACGCTTTAGCGCATTGTACTTGATAACGTTATTATAATACTTTTATTATTGTGTTATATATGGTGAAAATGTGGCATTACTTTTGTCCAATCAAATGCGATGTTAAATTAAACTTTAACTCCTTACCATGTTGCGTTTGGTAAATATATTACGCTACCTCTGTAATACAAACAAACTCTCAGAACTGGTCAGAATGAATGTAACAGTTATATTATACTTTAATACCTTACCTGTGTAATACAAACAAACTCTCAGAACTGGTCAGAATGAATGTAACGGTTATATTATACTTTAACACCTTACCATATTGTGTTTGGGATAGATATTACCTCTTTATAAAAATATCTTATCCTGTTAATAGTGATCAAAATGTAATACTCAATTAAACTTTAATTCAATTACCATATTGTGTTTGGGATAGACATTACCTCTTTATATTGAAATATTATCATGTTAATAGAGATTAAAATATAATACTATATTAAACTTTAACTCTCTTACCATTTGTTGTTTTTTATAATTATATTGCACACTATAAAAACACATTTACTCTGTTAAAACTGGTCAAAATGTAGCATTATATTAAACTTTATCTCATTACCACGGTGTATCCAGGATTTTTTTTATATTTGTGGTTTCT
>NW_013747065.1:0-1117 GCF_000517525.1 Limulus polyphemus
ATACTTGTTGATACAAACATTTACATACTTGATATGTTAATTTTCTTCATTTACATAATGAAGTGTGAACAGTGGTCCGAACGTGTTGTGTTAATTGAATTGATCCAATAAGTAATTTTCTCAAAATTGATCGAATTTTTGTCGTGATTTTCGTTGTTTGACTAGAAATTTATCGCAACAAAAATTGTTTATTTTTCTTCCGAGATTTTGCGAAAGAGACAAATAAAACGTTTGTCGACAGAATTCAGAGAAATTTTAATTTGTGCTAATAAATGGAATATTGAGGGTTAGTTTTGTTTGGAAGTTCGCGCAAAGCTACACGAGGGCTTTCTGCGCTAGCCGTCCCTGATTTAGTAGTGAAAGACTAGAGGGAAGGCATCTAGTTGTCACCACCCACCGCTAACTTTTGGACTACTCTTTTACCAACGAATAGTGGGATTGACCGTCACATTATAATGCCCCACGGCTGTAAGGACGAGCATGTTTGGTGGAACGATGTTTCGAACCCCCGACCCGTAGATTGCGAGTCGAGCGCCCTAACCACCTGGCCATGCCAGGCCCAAATATTAAGGGGGGCACATACACTCACACCATTTCGAAGCGTCCCTGGCTACATGTCGTGTTACAGTTTTCTGTGGTCGAGGTTATTGGCCGCATATCGTGTTACAGTTTTCTGTAATACAGGTCCCTGCCACATATCGTGTCACAGTTTTCTGTAGTCCAGGTCCCTGGCCACATATCGTGTTGCAGTTTTCTGTAACTTAGGTCTCTGGCCACATATCGTGTCACAGTTTTCTGTAATCCAGGTCCCTGGCCACATATCGTGTTGCAGTTTTCTGTAACTTAGGTCCCTGGTCACATATCGTGTTGCAGTTTTCTGTAACTTAGGTCCCTGGTCACATATCGTGTTACAAATTTTCTGTAATCCAGGTCCCTGGCCACATATCGTGTCACAGGTTTTTGTAGTCTAGGTCCCTGGCCACATATTATGTCACAGTTTTCTGTAGTCTAGGTCCCTGGCCACATATTGTGTCATAGTTTTTGTAGTCTAGGTCCCTGGCCACATATTGTGTCACAGTTTTCTGTAGTCCAGGTCCGTGGCCACATATCGTGTTTC
>NW_013747066.1:0-5866 GCF_000517525.1 Limulus polyphemus
GGATCATGTTCGGTAAGTGACGAATACGTGGAACAGAATTGTTTGTACACAAAACAATTCGCATGTCAAGGAATATGTTCCGTGAGCTAAATATAAGTTGACCAGCATTGTTTGTACAACAAAACAATTCACATGTTAAGGAACATGTTGGGTGAGCTAAAAATACGTCGACCAGCATTGTTTGTACAACAAAACTATTCACATGTCAAGGAACATCTTCGATGAGCTAAATATAAGTGGACCAAAATTGTTTGTACATACAAAACAATTCACATGTCAAAGAACATGTTTAACGAGCTAAATATAAGTGGACCACCATTGTTTGTACATACAAAGCAATTCACATATCAAGGAACATGTTCGGTGAGTGAAGAATACGTGGACCAGAATTGTTTGCACAGCAAAACTATTCACATGTAAAGGAATATGATCCGTGAGCTAAATATACGTGGACCAGCATTGTTTGTACATACCAAGCAATTCACATATCAAAGATCATGTTCCGTGAGCCAAAGATATGTGGACCAGCATTGTTTGTACATACCAATAAATTCACATGTCAAGGAAGATGTTCCATGAGCTAAAGATACGTGGACCAGCATTGTTTGTACAACAGAACAATTCGCATGTGAAGGAACATGTTCAGTGAGCTAAAGGTATGTGGACCAACATTGTTCGTACATACCAAATATTTCACATGTCAAAGAACGGGTTTGGTGAGCTAAAGATACGTGGAATAGCATTGTTTGTACAACAAAACAATTCACATGTCAAAGAACATGTTCTGTGACCTAAAATACGTGGACCAGCATTGTTTCTACAACAAAACAATTCACATGTCAAGGAACATGTTCCAAGTTGTACAAACAATGCTGGTCGATGTATCGTTAGCTTACGGAACATGTTCTTTGACATGTGAATTGTTTTATTCTACAAACAATATTGCAAAACGTATCTTTAGCGAAAGGAACATGTTCCTTGACATGTGAATTGTTTTGTTGTAGCAACAATGCTGATCCACGTATTTTTAGGTCACAGAACATATTCTTTGACATGTGAATTGTTTTGTTGTACAAACAATGCTAGTCCACGTATCTTTAGCTCACCAATCCAGTTCTTTGACATGTGAAATATTTGGTTTGTACGAACAATGTTGGTCCACATACCTTTAGCTCATGGAACATGTTCCTTGATATGTGAATTTATTGGTATATACAAACAATGTTGGTCCACATACCTTTAGCTCATGGAACATGTTCCTTGATATGTGAATTTATTGGTATATACAAACAATGCTGGTCCACATATCTTTGGCTCACGGAACATGATCTTTGATATGTGAATTGTTTGGTATGTACAACCAATGCTGGTCCACATATATTTTGCTCACGGAACATATTCCTTGACATGTGAATAGTTTTGTTTTACAAACAATGCTGGTCCACGTATTTTTAGCTCTCCGAACATGTTCTTTAAATGTGATTTGTTCTGTTGTACAAACAATACTGGGCCACTTATATTTAGTTCACCGAAGATGTTCCATGACATGTGAAGTATTTGGTATGTACAAGGAATGCTACTAAACGTATTTTTAGCTCAAAAAATTCACATGTCAAGGGTATCTTTAGCTCACTGAAAATGTTGATCCTTGATATGTGAATTGTTTGGTATGTACAAACGATGATGGTCCACTATAAACAAAGCTGGTTTTCGTATTTTTAGCTTACCAAAGATGTTCCTTGATATTTGAAATATTTAATATGTATAAACAGTGCTGGTCAACGTACCTTTAGCTCATGGTACAGGTTCCTTCATTTGTGAATTGTTTTGTTGTAGAAATGATGCTGGTCCACGTATCTTTAGCTTACAGAACTTCCACAAAACAATTCACATGTCAATGAACATGTTCGTTGAGCAAAAATACGTGGACCAGCATTGTTTGTACATACAAAGCAATTCACATATCAAGGAACATGTTCGATGAGTGTAGAATACGTGGACCAGTATTGTTTGTACACAAAACAATTCACATGTCAAGGAATATGTTCCGTGAGCTAAATATACGTGGACCAGTATTGTTTGTACATACCAAACAATTCACATGTCAAAGAAAATGTTCCATGAGCTAAATATAAGTGGACCAGCATTGTTTGTACATACAAAACAATTCATATGTCAAGGAACATGTTCGGTTAGTGAAGAATACGTGGATCAGATTTGTTTGTACAAAAAACAATTCACATGTCAAGGAACATGTTCCATGAGCTAAATATAGGTGGACCAGCATTGTTTGTACATACCAAACAATTCAAATGTCAAAGAACATGTTCCAGAAGCTAAAAATATGTTTAGCAGCATTGTTTGTACAATAAAACAATTCACATATGAAGGACCCTAATCCTTGAGCTAAATCTACGTTGACCACCATTATTTGTACATACCAAATATTTCACTTGTCAAGGAACATGTTCCGTGAGCTAAAGATAAGTGGACCAGCATTGTTTGTACAACAGAACAATTCACATGTCAAGAAACTTGTTCCAGGAGCTAAAAATACGTTTAGTAGCATTCTTTGTTCATACCAAATATTTCACATGTCAAGGAACATCTTCGGTGAGCTAAATATAAGTGAACCAGGATTGTTTGTACAACAAAATAAATCAAATGTTAAGGAACTTTTTCGGAGAGCTCGTAACTTTAGCTCACAGAACGTGTTCTTTGACATGTGATTATTTTGTGTACAAACAATTATGGTCCATGTATTTTTCACTCACCGAACATGTTCCTTGACATATGAATTGTTTTCTATGTACAAACAATGCTGGTACACGTATTCTTCACTCACCGAACATGTTCATTGATTTGTGAATTGTTTTGAATGTACAAACAATGCTGGTCCACTAATATTTAGCTCACCGAAGATGTTCTTTGACATGTGTAACATTTGGTATCTACAAAGAATGCTACTAAACGTATTTTTTAGCTCCTGGAACATGTTCCTTGACTATGTGAATAGTTTTGTTTTATAAACAATGCTGGTCCACGTATTTTTGTTTTGTTGTACAAAAAATGCTGGTCCAGCTGGTCCACTTATATTTAGCTCACCGAAGATGTTCCTTGACATGTGAAATGTTTGGTATGTACAAAGAATGCTACTAAACGTATTTTTAGCTCCTGGAACAAGTTTCTTGACATGTGAATTGTTCTGTTGTACAAACAATGCTGGTCCACATATCTTTAGCTGACGGAACATGTTCCTTGACATGTGAATTGTTTTGTGTAGATAAAATGCTGGTCGACGTATCCTTCACTCACAGAATATGTTCCTTGATATCTGAATGTTTTGGTATGTACAAACAATGCTGGTCCACCTTTATTTAGCTCATGGAACATATTCCTTGACATGTGAATAGTTTTGTTGTACAAACAATGAGGATCGAAGTATTTTTAGCTCACCGAACATGTTCCTTAACATGGGAAATGTTTTGTTGTACAAACAATGCTGGTCCACCTATATTTAGCTCATGGAACATGTTCCTTGACATGTGAACTATTTGGTATGTATAAACAATGCTGGTCCATGTATCTTTAGCTCACGGAACAGGTTCCTTCACTTGTGAATTGTTTTGTTGTACAAAAAATGCTGGTCCACGTATTTTTAGCTCATCGAAGATGTTCCTTGACATGTGAAATATTTGGTGTGTACAAAGAATGCTGCTAAACGTATTTTTAGCTCCTGGAACATGTTTCTTGACATGTGAAATTTTGTTTGTACAACAAAACAAATCAAATGTTAAGGAACATTTTCGGAGAGCTAAAAATACGTGGACCAGCATTGTTTATAAAACAAAACTATTCACATAGTCAAGGAACATGTTCCAGGAGCTAAAAATACGTTTAGTAGCATTCTTTGTAGATACATAATGTTACACATGTCAAAGAACATCTTCGGTGAGCTAAATATTAGTGGACCAGCATTGTTTGTACATACAAAACAATTCACAAATCAATGAACATGTTCGGTGAGTGAAGAATACGTGTACCAGCATTGTTTGTACATACAAAACAATTCATATATCAAGGAACATGTTCGGTGAGTGAAGAATACATGGACCAGAATTGTTTGTACACAAAATAATCACATGTCAAAGAACACGTTCAGTGAGCTAAAGCTACGTGGACCAGCATTTTTTGTACAACAAAACAGAATTGTTTGGTATGTACAAACAATGCTGGTCCACGCATATTTAGCTCACGGAACATATTCCTTGACATGTGAATAGTTTTGTTGTACAAAAAATGATGATCGAAGTATTTTTAGCTCACCGAACATGTTCCTTAACATGTGAAATGTTTTGTTGTACAAACAATGCTGGTCCACCTATATTTAGCTCATGGAACATGTTCCTTGACATGTGAAATATTTGGTATGTACAAAGAATGCTGCTAAACGTATTTTTAGCTCCTGGAACATGTTTCTTGACATGTTTAAACATATCAAGGAACATGTTCGGTGAGTGAAGAATACGTGGACCAGCATTGTTTGTACAACAAAACAATTCACAAGTGAAGGAACCTGTTCCGTGAGCTAAAGATACATGGACCAGCATTGTTTATACATACCAAATATTTCACATCGTATCCTTCACTCACCGAATATGTTCCTTGATATGTTAATTTTTTGGTATGTACAAAAAATGCTGTTCGACTTACCTTTAGCTTACAGAAAATGTTCCTTGACATGTGCATTATTTGGTATGTAGAAACAATGCTGGTCCACATATCTTTAGCTGACGGAACATGTTCCTTGACATGTGAATTGTTTTGTGTAGAAAAAATGCTGGTCGACGTATCCTTCACTCACAGAATATGTTCCTTGATATCTGAATGTTTTGGTATGTACAAACAATGCTGGTCCACCTTTATTTAGCTCATGGAACATGTTTCTTGACCCTCACCGAAGATGTTCCTTGACATGTGAAATATTTGGTATGTACAAACAATGCTACTAAACGTATTTTTAGCTCCTTGAACATGTTCCTTGACATGTGAATTGTTTTGTTGTACAAACAATGCTGGTCCACGTAACTTTAGCTCACCGAAAATGTTCTTTTATATGTGAATTGTGTTTTTGTACAAACAATGTTGGTCCACGTATCTTTACCTCATGGAATATGTTCCTTGACATGTGAATTTATTGGTATGTACAAACAATGCTGGTACACATATCTTTAGCTCACGGAACATGATCTTTGATATTCGAATTGTTTGGTATGTACAAACAATGCTGGTCCACAAATATTTAGCTCACACAACATGTTCTTTGACATTTGAATTGTTTTGTTGTACAAACAATGCTGGTCTACGTATGTTTAGCTTATAGAAAAGTTTTCTTCACATGTGAATTGTTTTCTTGTACAAAAAATGCTGGTCCACGTGTCTTTAGCTCAAGGAACATGTTCTTTGACATTTGTATTATTTGGTATCTACAAACAATGCTGGTCCACATATCTTTAGCTCTTGGAACATGATCTTTGATATGTGAATTGTTTGGTATGTACAAACAATGCTAGTCCACGTATATTTAGCTCACGGAACATAGTCTTTGACATGTGAATTGCTTTCTGTACAAAAAATGCTGGTCAATTAAATATAAGTGGACCAGCATTGTTAGTACACACAAAACAATTCACATATCAGGGAACATGTTCGGTGATTGAAGAATACGTGGACTAGAATTGTTTGTACACAAAACAATTCACATCTCAAAGAACACGTTCTCTGAGCTAAAGATACGTGGACCAGCATTGTTTCTACAACAAAACAATTCACATGTCAAGGAACTAATAATGGCTGGAGACTGCTT
>NW_013747067.1:0-4943 GCF_000517525.1 Limulus polyphemus
AATATTTGGTATATTGTTCTAGTTAACACTAACTTCTGATCAAAGCAAGCTACCTACTTAGAGCAAACTAAAAATCAACTCGGTAACGAATATAGCTAATTAAATATATTTTACTTATAATGTTACTTGGAAAGATTAAAATGCATTGTTTCCTCAATTGGATAATTTCACTGTCAACGATATTTTCGGCCACAAACCCAATAATATCTCACGAGGTTCGGCCATCTTAGGAGGTTTAGGTTAATTCATATGTTAAAGTAACAGTGCAAAACAATCTCTATAACAAAAGTATAATAATATAAAAATGAATGTAATAAAACTAGATATAATAAACATTCTAACCAATACTGTTAATGAAATAAAATTAAAAACATATTAGAGTATACCTCACTTAATGAACAAACATACACTGATTGTTAGCTTCAACTTCAAGTACTGTCGGAAATCTAACTTTCGTAGAACAACGAAACATTAGTATGACCACGTTTTAGTAAAACTTTTACGCAAACCTCTTTATAAACGGCTTGTGATTAATGAAAACCTGAAAACGAAAATATCATAAGTTTAATCGTGGTTGGTTCTTCAAGTATGTCAATGTAGGGAGTTCTGGGGCCTTTCTATTGAATAAAAGGAGTCTAATTACAATCTATAACTCCAGGATTGAAAACATTTACACGTAATGGAGACTACAATAAAATATCGCAATTTATAATACCAGTAAAACACACACACACAAAGGATATATATGTTTGATTTTAATCTCGACCATTGGTGCTGGTTTGATTCACGCGATCCTACTTTGAAAAACGTGTCTCCGTGGAGCACTGGACAAAATTCTATCAAACTACTGGACTGGCTGTGCGGGACAGTTACCCTGAACTTTTGTTTGTGTTAACCTGCAGACAGTTACCCTGAACTTTTGTTTGTGTTAACCTGCAGACAGTTACCCTCTACTTTTGGTTGAGTTAACCTGCGGACAGTTACCCTGAACGTTTGGTTGTGTTAACCTGGGGTCAGGTACTCCGAACTTTTGGTTGTGTTAACCTGGGGACAGTTACCCACAATTTTCGTTGTGTTAACCTGCTACCCTCTTCATATAATAACATTTAACCTAACATATGTGTCATATAAAAGGAGGCTAGAGAGAGAGCTTTCTAAACCTTTCATTATTAAATTAAAACTTAGAACACATGGGAAAGACATAAGTCTTTTGGGTGGTGATTTATGGGTCAGATCCTAATGCGAACATTCTATTCCATGTCTCGGGAGCCATAAGGAGACATTCCAGGTTTGGTGACAATTGGTCCAGTGGTTTTCCAGTTATAAGCAGACATAACGCAAGGCGAAGGAAGACATAGGGACTCCTTGGGGTGTCTTAAGAGTTAGATTCGAATACGACCCCCATTTCGCTTCCCGGGGGACTAAGGTAGATGCCAGGTTTGATGATAATAGGTTCAGCGGTTAGCCAGTTATAAGTGGACACACGCATAGATAATTTCGTCAAATAACGGTTTAAGATAAAGAAGGGTCAGAAATTAGCCCACAGTATTCCTTGTGTACATATAAATATAAAAGAAGCTAGCTTACTATACTAAGGACGTAACAAATTCAGGCAGTCCTACCTTCCCTATTACTCCAGTCATATATACAATTAAAAAAGTAACGCGTGTGCATACGTGGAAAGTTTTTAAAACTTTGTTAAACTATGTAAAAATGAATTAGGAGTAGAGAAGTACGAACGACGTTAATATCCGTGCAAGGAGGTAGGGGTGAGTATAAATAGTACTATACATTGCAATGGGAAAGGTATTTGGTGAATGAATCTGTTATTTCTCAGAGCCCCATCCCAGACGGCAGTGTTTATGTGTTAAGGTTTTGTGTGTGAATTTCTTCATTTGTTTATGGACACTTAGAGTACCGGTACCGTCACCCTGTTGATTAGGAACCTGGGAGAAACGTAACTGGGTTTTAACACTTGCCACTGATACCCAGGTTTCGAAAGCGTCGTTAGATTTGGTTTCTCTTACTAGATAAGTCGTACAGTTTCTCTTTTTTTTTAATTACACCAATCGGTTCAAAGTGTCTTTTGTACGAGATGTGTTTGGTGGGTATCAAGTGCTGTGGAATAAGTTTAACCTCGCAGTCGTCGAGACACCCCGCACGGCCATCAGATTCGTTCAGAACTCTACGTACCTAACCTCTCACGAGAGTAGTCTAGGGATGTCGCTTAACCATTTTAATTGCTTTAACTATACAGCATTTCCTTTACATTTTTATAAATACTTAATACAATATAGAAATACTTCTCGTCTACATTCTTCTATCACTATGCTATAAACACATCCCAATATACACTAATTATGATTATAGAAATCTCTGAAACTAAGATACTCTGCTCTTAAGAATATCTGAAGTTCGCTTTCTGTCATTCAACCACTTATGAAGAGAACACAATGAATAGCTTTATTTATCTTTTTTTCCCCCATGAGTACTGTTTCTAACTAGTTACAACCCTGACTTTTGATATTACAGAGGCTGAGTATGTTATATTAAAACGATTTTAGAGCCCCACCATGATGGAAAGCGATCAGGCAGAAGTGATGTGCTTTGGGCAGGACAAACTTACAAAAGAGCCTTTCAAAATGGACACTACGTTGCAAGGCTATTGTCAAGATGCACGTTTGTCAAATAGAGCATGACCAAACGGGCTGTAACGAATTTTATGCATCTAGTGTAGATTTCAAAAGTTAGATCTCACGAAACTATGTATATGTCTTCGTATGGACTAGTATGAACACCAATTTTGTTCTCCAGCTGCTTGAGGTATGCAGTGGCTGTACAGATATGTTGTGAAAAATATTTGTGTACACGTGAGTTACGTTGCCTTTCCAAAAGCTTACTGTTGTCAAGGGCACATGCACGGCTTTTACCACTGATCTTTGTGTTCGTGGGTTCTTATCTGTTACAAGAGATCGCACTTTGCTTACTACAAGTGGTGTACAACTTGTTGCAGGTCTCTATTTAGATGGGCCTTAGTACCCCAGGTTGATCCATATTCATTTGTTTTCTAATGCCACTAAGTACAAAGGATATAATTATCTTGCCGTTCAGGTTGAATGATCATGTAAATATTTTATTTTTCTTTAACGATCGAATTTGAATCTTGTATTATTGGCAAGGCTACTAAGGCTATCTGCCGCCGTTCCTAATTTTTAACTATTTATCAGATGGAAATCAGCCAGTAAACAGTATTCTATCATTTACCATCCACGCTGAGGGATTTAATATTGTATGGAACTGCACGGATTCGAATCCGGCTCTCTACCTCTATCACGGGGCCAAGCCACGCCCTTAAATACAGGATGGTTATTATACCGTTATAAGGGCCATTAACATAATTACATTTAAGGTAAAAACTCGTTAATCTGAATACATTGGTAATGAACTAATCTGTCCGGATTATTGAGACATCCAGATAGTCGAATACAAAGGACACTAATAATAGCATGAGTTATCGATCGATAAAAGTATGGGTTCAAACTAGTAAAGGTTAACATGCAACTGGCAAACAAAAAGCATCTTTGTGTAGAATAAACTTATCAGTTTATTATTCTCTATGTTGTCATTAATCGTATGAATGACATAATTAAAGTGTTGTTTCATTATCTTCACATAAAACGTCATTTTGTTCAAACTAAAGGGTTACTTACAGAATGCAATATAGATAGCATAAGTAAAATCTTCAGAATATCGTTCTTCTAAGATGGAGGTAATTACGGTCATCTTTTGAAGCGAAATTTCTTTCTTTCGAAGGTTCTTAGCAGATTTAAACAAATAAAGCTTCACGTCATCATCTTGACATAAATCACTGTCTTGTTCGAATCATTGTGCTTTATTCAGATTGACTGGCTCGACTGGTGGTTCATTATTGATGTCAGATTCATTGTCACCACATTGTTACGATGGAAATGATGTCTTCATCAGGCAACTGTTGACCAGTTGGTTCTATTAAGTCGTTGTTGACTAGCTGAAATAACACCATTATTATACGATATTAAGGTATGAATTCCGGAAGCAATTTCATTAACGATTTCTGAAATCTCAGCAGTTTCCCTTTATACATGCTGCGGCAAAAATCTTGACACGCTTAAAGCAGTTTTTGATAATTTTCAAAATAACACTAGACCAGGCGAAACTTACCATTTGTAAATCCTCACGGACGTTTGCTGATGGCTTGCACATAGCATAAACCACTTTGATGACCCACTCAATATCCGTCGTACAGCCCTGCTGTGAAGGTAGTTTTCAGAAACACTGTTTTAAATTGGCACTCACTAATTTAGATTAGCTGTTTTGTGGTCAGTAATTACCGCCTCGTTTGACCCCTTTTTGACTCTCATGGATTACCGGATTTTGTATTCATATCAAATGCATGTTTGTTATAAGAAATAGCTGTTCAGACTCGGAAACGAATGTACGAATTATTCATTAAAGTACTCGTTCTGAAGATTTGTCTGTGGGAAGAATCGTCCGGACTAATGAGGGTTCACTATAATTAGGAAATAAACTCCTAAACTACGTACTAGGTGGCAGGCTGTGGTAACTGTAAAATACAAGAATAGCTGATATAAAGCAATATCCACTAGACATCTTCTGGAGGTAAAGATATCCCATTTTCAGTGTTGTTTTGACTAAGCGCGACTGTATGCCCCATTTACAATATTCAGAAAAAAGTCTACATTAAAAACTTCAAAAAAAGAAAAGAAAAAAGAAACAACAACAACAAAAAACAAACAAACAACAAAAAAGCCCTTCGTGATAAAACGTGAACAACCTCCTGCATCTGGATCTGTCATTTCTCATGTAAAAAACAAGCAATACAGCCCCTGGTGAATAAAACGTGAACAACCTCCTGCATCTGGATCTGTCATTTCTCATTAAAA
>NW_013747068.1:0-1544 GCF_000517525.1 Limulus polyphemus
TCGTGGTTTTAAATGTATTAAAGAAGTCGTACTATGAAATCTCGTGGTTTTAAAAGTATTAAAGGAGTTATTTCACTAATCTTCAGTGTAGAAATGCAGGAGTTTCATCCAGTTTTATTGTTCGAACCTTTCCTGCACCTCGCACTAGGTCTGTTTAACCTAGTTCAATCTGTTATAAGTATGGGCGTTATTCACAAAGAGTAAGGGCTAAAAGGAAAACAGTAGACGCACGAGATCGTTCACTACCGACAATAATTGAGAACAGGAGAAATGGAATAATGATGTGAGATATGTCTTAATTTATATATTTCTATTGGTATTTGACATGAGGGAGAACATCACATCATGAGCACGTGGTTAAACGTTTGAAATTTTATAAAAGATTGAGCCAAATGTAAAGAAAGACTTAGGGAGTTTGTTACAGTATATTATTAATTTATTTATTGTTCATTTAGAGAATATATTAATTAGCAAGTAATCGTTCATGACGTAGTTGTCTAGTTTCCAGAATGGTCTATCGTTCGTTACGTAAAACCGTGGAATTTGCAGAGTTTTTAGTCAAAAAAGAAGAAACGGGCTGGATTTTGCATTCACCATTTTTACTGAATAATCCGAAAGAACTTGTCCACCAACAGAAAAAGTTAAAAAGTTATTTCTTACAATATATAATTGTTAGGCTTAGTGTATCCATCTTAATTGTTTTATAAAAAAATTACTTTTGTCATTGGTATAAAAAAGAGAACTTTTTTATATATTTAAAGATTAGCTAAGTTTCAAGTTAATTAGTTGACTTAATGCTTATTGCTTCAGTTTAATGAACACAAAAACTCTGGTATTGATTTTCGGTTTAAGAAGGACCACGATGAGCCAGTTGAACAAAAACATTTTAATGTTAGATCTTTATCAGTATGTTTAAATCTTTGAAGAAAAAAAAAAACTTAACAGTTGTTTATAAGGTTTTCTTGTTTTCCAAGTAAATAGAACCTTTCTTCTGTTAAAGGTGTTTGCTTTCTGTAGTATAATTAGTTATACAAGTACAAATTAAATCTGTAAGCCTAAGCTATTGTTATGTCAATCACTGTTGGTGCATGTATGTTGTAAAAAAAAAACAGTAGTATTTGGGCTCTCTATCTAAGATCGTTTTTATTCTATTGTTTAATAAAATCTTTCCCTTTTTTTACATAAAAAAGTAATTTTATTTGAGAGAACGTAAATCTGATTTCCACAACGTTCGATTAACAGATTTTCGTACGTGTAAAAAAACAAAGAAGGGAATTTAAAAATGTTTTTCATTCGCTAAGTCATTATATTTAGTTGTTTTTTGCCATTTTCTTTTATTTCAAAAAATATCTTCAACAGAGCTGTGGTAGAACGATTAGAGTTTCACCAAGACGATTACTATAGCATCGAACAGAAACCACAACTATAGCTTACTATAAGAACTACTCGACAGAAGCAATAACTATAGCTTACTATAAGAACCACTGGACAGAAGCGACAACTATAGCTTACTATAAGAACTACTCGACAGAAGCAATAACTAT
>NW_013747069.1:0-1609 GCF_000517525.1 Limulus polyphemus
AAAATCTACAAGTCTAGGTAAATATGGAAGTGATAGATGGAGTCTTTAAGAACCGTGTAGATAAGGAAGTAGGATTGGAAGGCCTTACAAACTGAAACCGACTGTAAATTACATATATAAACACACAGATTTAATAACATAGAAGGTAAATTACCTATAAACACACAGATTTAATAACATAGAAGGTAAATTACCTATAAACACACAGATTTAATAACGTAGAAGATGAATTACCTATAAACACACAGATTTAATAACGTAGAAGGTGAATTACCTATAAACACACAGATTTAATTACGTAGGAGGTGAATTACCTATAAACACACAGATTGAGGAAAGTACGAGTTGAGAGCTCTATAAACCCACGTGAATGTGAAGTCAGATTAGTTACATAACCCTACGCAAGGGGGCTGTTCGATGGTTTTATAAATAAACGTTAACTAAATGACTCTAAACAAAATCGAACTCTGGGAAGAAAAGTAAATCGAATCTTATTTTTAAAATCGCGTGACGTAAAGTAAAACACACAAACAAACACCGTGTCAACAAAACAAAACATTTTTTAACGAGGCAAAATAATTCAGTGGGATAATAAATCTGTGAAATTTCTTCTAACATCAGTCATCCAGTTGGAATGTTAAACGTCACAATAGCTAAGTTTGTTACACAAGAATTCTTTGATAATTATAACAAGGCAGTTGAACACGCACGAGAAATTCTACGACAGTTTAAAAATGTTTTTTTTTTCTTTCTTAGTGCCAACTTCAGGCGAAAGAAGATACGAGTTAAACATAACAGAAATAACATTCGTGATTTATTTTGTCACAGTGATTTCATTTCTTTGAACGCAGTCTGTGATACATTCAAGGCCACAAGGGGAAAGTTGTTCCGTTGAAATAATGCTAAAACAATTCTAGCGAAAATAATAAGCGTTCCGTATGCATTCACAATGCTTCTTTGGGAGTGAAGCGGACCTGACCGGCGCTTTGTGGAATTGTAATTGAGGTTGTTACATCATGTAAAGAAGTTGAGATATGCTCCAAGTAACGTGCTTTTGTAAATTCTTTAACTTTTTCCTCTGTCTAGAATACAAGGGCCGGGCGTGTCCGGATTGTTAATCCGAGGATTCATGGTTCGATCAGACAAGAGTAGCCAAAGAGCTTGTGACGAATAATGTTGATTGGCTGCTTTCCCTCTACTTTATCACTCTATCTATACGCCGTAGCGCCCCACCCCCCCAGTAGTTCAAGGGTAAGTCTGAAGACTTCTAACCCTAAAAACGGGGTTTTAATGTTCGTGGTGGGCACAGCACAGATGCCCCATTATGTAGTTTTGCGCTTGACAGCAAACAAACAAACCCTCGTGTAGCTTTACGCAAAATTCTTTAACACACAAACCTAGAACACAAAATTCTGTGACACACAAACCCAGAACACAAAATTCTGTAACACACAAACCTAGAACACAAAATTCTGTGACACACAAACCTAGAACACAAAATTCTGTAACATACAAACCTAGAACACAAAATTCTGTTACACACAAACCCAGAACACAAAATTCTGTGACACACAAACCCAGAACA
The DNA here is from genome assembly GCF_000517525.1 of Limulus polyphemus. Taxonomy (NCBI): domain Eukaryota; kingdom Metazoa; phylum Arthropoda; class Merostomata; order Xiphosura; family Limulidae; genus Limulus; species Limulus polyphemus. The sequence goes on from NW_013747069.1 coordinate 1,586, forward strand.
CAAAATTCTGTAACACACAAACCC
>NW_013747070.1:0-1541 GCF_000517525.1 Limulus polyphemus
AATTTTCGCAAGGAGAAAGGTGTCGTTATTTTGAATAAGTCTTTCTATCCTAATAACATTCTGTAACTCTATACATGCATGACTTAAAACACTTCTGCTCGAATAGACACTTTACATTAATTTATATTTGATTAAAACATTTCAGGTTTTGTTGCGGATGTATGAACTGAAGTTCGTTACGGGTGTACAGACGTATGTTTTGGGTGAAAATACAAGAGTTTAATAGAGATGTGCACACTTTTAAAGAACGTATAATCTCTGTACAAATCGATACAGTGGTTCAGGGGTGGTTGAGAGAATTTATAAGAATTTTATAAATTGGGAAATATATCTAACGGTATCTTCGAAGTATATTGTTTTAAATGTTAGTAAAATTTTATTAGACTTTGACGTATCCCTCAGGAGATGTATGTTGTATATTTTTAGATTATAACACTTCAATGTAACCATCAAGATGTACATGCTGTATATTACACTTCGTCATATCACTGAAGACGTCTATTTTTACACTTCGACTCATCCCTGAAGTATATTATTACACTTCGACTTATACATCAAGGCGTGTATATAGTATGTATGTATTATACCCAACTTACATACATTACACCATTCATATAAAGTTTTATTCTAGTCAATTACAGCTACTAGTTAGGTAGGCAATCGGGAACAAGTAACTCGCTTCCAAGAATAGTGTCATGTACTCGGCTGAACTGTCCTGTCGTTTATATAGGTTGTTGTAGTGTTTCATATCCAATCTTTTCGTTGTTCGTTTATTTGGTACTCAAAATACCACATGACAGTGTTTTACTCACTGTAAGATCACATATTTCACTTCGAAATGTGATGTGATACGACAATTAAACAGATGCCCCTTTAGTGCGTTCGTTGTACACGACAACCTTGTTCTGTAACAGAAACTGTACAGTAGAGGAAAATAGGAAACCCGTTAGAAAACAAGATGAGCGCTCTTGAAATCAGGATTGAGCTGTATGCACAGTTCAGCTCTTGTTACAATGAAAGGCTTTACTAAGATATACAGATAGGCAATGCTGTTAACCGATATTTGTTGAGTTTAAACGTTTTCTTAGTATCACCTCAGATCCGACATTTGAAGCTATTAGTACAAAAGTTAGTCATGTAGAAGACATGCATATGTATTTAAATAAAGATTATATCAGGGGTGTAGCATCAAGCAGAACTTCCAAACAATAATGTGCTTTGCGACAAATGTATTAACTGTGCCTATTAATAACATTAAAACTGTATTCTACGACTGCTACAAGCTTTTTGACTATTTACTTATTATTATCAGGTTCCATGATGAAATTCTAAGGTTTACTAGAAGCACACGTAGATAGCACGTGCGAAATTACTCTACAAACGGGTATTTTGATATTTTATCTTTCAAGTTCTGCAAATAATAAATTTTATAGAAGATTGGTGAGATAAAACAAATCGTATGTAGGTTTTGTTTCACTTTTAAAGCACAAGAACAAACAAACTTTTATTTTATTTTTTTATTTACGCATTACTTACTCCTA
>NW_013747071.1:0-992 GCF_000517525.1 Limulus polyphemus
CCTCTGGACACTTAGAACTTAACATAGAAATCATTCATTCATAGCCTCTGGACACTTAAATCTTAACATAAAGATCATTCATTCATTCTACAGGGAAATTGGGATCTTAACATAGAGCTCATTCATTCATAGCCTCTGGACACTGAGATCTTAACATAGAGATCATTCTTTCATAGTATCTGAACAATGAGATCTTAACATAGAGATCATTCATTCATGGTACAGGGAAACTGAGATCTTAACACAGAGATCATTCATTCAAAGCCTCTGGACACCGAGATCTGAACATAGAGATCATTCATTCATAGTAGCTGGACACTGAGATCTTAACATAGAGATAATTCATTCATAGTATCTGAACACTGAGATCTTAACATAGAGATCATTCATTCATAGTACAGGGAAACTGAGATCTTAACACAGAGATCATTCATTCATAGCCTCTGGACACCAAGATCTTAACATAGAGATCATTCATTCATAGTAGCTGGACACTGAAATATTAACATAGTAATCATTCATTCATAGCCTCTGGACACTTAAATCTTAACATAAAGATCATTCATTCATAGTATCTGGACACTGAAATCTTAACACAGAGATCATTCATTTATAGCCTCTGGACACTTAGAACTTAACATAGAAATCATTCATTCATAGCCTCTGGACACTGAGATCTTAACATAGAGATCATTCATTCATGGCACAGGGAAACTGAGATCTTAACACAGAAATCATTCATTCATAGCCCCCGGACACTTAAATCTTAACATAAAGATCATTCATTCATAGTATCTGGACACTGAAATCTTAACATAGAGATCATTCATTCATAGTATCTGGAAACTGAGATCTTAACATAGAGATCATTCATTTATAGCCTCTGGACACTGATATCTTACGATAGAGATCATTCATTCATAGCATCTGGATCATGAGATCTTAAGATAGAGATCATTCATTCATAGTACAGGGAACTGAGATCTTAACAT
>NW_013747072.1:0-546 GCF_000517525.1 Limulus polyphemus
GATTCATAGTACAGGGAAACTGGGATCTTAACATAGAGCTCATTCATTCATAGCCTCTGGACACTGAGATCTTAACATAGAGATCATTCATTCATGGTACAAGGAAACTGAGATCTTAACACAGAGATCATTCATTCAAAGCCTCTGGACACTTAGATATTAACATAAAGATCATTCATTCATAGTATCTGGACACCAAGATCTTAACATAGAGATCATTCATTCATAGCCTCTGGATACTGAGACCTTAACATAGAGATCATTCATAGTATCTAAAAACCGAGATCTTAACATATAGATCATTCATTCATAGCCTCTGGACACTGAGATCTTAACATAGAGATCATTCATTCATAGTACAGGGAAACTGAGATCTTAACACAGAGATCATTCATTCAAAGCCTCTGGACACTTAGATATTAACATAGAGATCATTCATTCATAGTAGCTGGACACTGAGATCTTAACATAGAGATAATTCATTCATAGTATCTGAACACTGAGATCTTAACATAGAGATCATTCATTCATAGTACAGGGAAACTG
>NW_013747073.1:0-2859 GCF_000517525.1 Limulus polyphemus
TGAAGACGTGCCACCTGAAGAAGCCACCGTCGAAGAAGAAACTCTATTCACTTTTGAGAAGGGAAACGGTGAAGCTCTTGATGAAGTTACTACCACTGATGTGACTGTTACCGACAATAGGATATTTCCTGATGAAGCAGATGAACCCCACGTGAAGCAGAAGCCAACAAGACGGAGACCAGTACGGAAGAAGATACGTCCCGTAAAATTAAGAGACTTTGTTGAATTGTAATTTTGTGTTTGTAATTCTGTACAGTTAATTAAGTTATTGTTAATTGTTATGGTTTATTGTATGTGGCTATTGTTCGGGACGAACAATATTAAGGAGGGGCAGTGTTGCGTCAGCGAGGTCACGTGACTAGTGTCACGCCACTCGTTCTCTCGAACCTTCGTGAATTGTCGGGAGATTACTAGATATAGTGTTAGTCTTGTATATATATAAGACAGTCACAACGTGACGTGATAATGTGTGTAGGTAATGAGTAATTGATCTGCAGTCAGAGAGTATTGTTGAAGTTCGTTGTAGCGTTTGTTTTAGCGCGAATGTTGAAATCAAGTGTATCGTAAAGTTATATTCAGAAAGAATAAACCAGTTTTATTAAGTAAGGACTTGTGTCGCTAAAGTTTCGTCGGAACAAAGTTACGGAAAGTTAATTAACAAACGGAGACGTAACAATATAATAGTTATTTCCTGCAGAACGTAATCAAAGAGTATGTCAAATACTATAATTCAACTGTTTAGAACAGTTTTAATATATAGAGCAAAATTTAGAAGTAAAATGAAAATTACCAACAAAGAATCATTCAAAGATATTAAAGAATTTAAAATAAAGTAATATTGTTTTAGGTTAACTGTTAATATATAAAAATTGTGTGTAAAATGTTAAAATTTTCAAAGAAAATCTCTGTGTATACTTTCTTCAAGTTATCGGTATTTTTAGTTATAATTATTGGTTAATGTCTAATGGTTTCTTTACCTTCCTGTGATTTTCTTGAAGATATAAAAAACAATATAATATTTCACTTCAATCATAGAATTTAATTTCAGCAATATCAATTATGATCTTTAATGCAATTCTCACCTAACGAACAATATTTCCCTTCTGTAGTTGTTACTTCTTCGTAGCCTTCTTGGCAAGTACATATTCCAATACCTCTTTCAAATTTACATCCACTATTGTTGCTCACTGCTTGACACTGTTCGTCTGATTGACAAAGCTCCCGCAAATCGGAACCTGAAAAAATAATAATTTTACTCTAGCCGCAACACGCAAAACATTTGGGTAGTTTCATGCCATTTGCTTGAATTTTTCTTATTCTAACATTTTCATGCACGCCATTTAAACTAAGCTTTCTTACAGGCATTATGTGTTAGATCGATAAATCCTGGTCTATTTAGAAATATTTTACGCGGTCAGAAAAGATAACTCACGTAGACGTAACTTTATTTAATAAAACTGCACGTAAAGTAAACAATAACGTAAAGTAATGGTATTTATAATATTGTATGGAATAGTTATGAGCTTTCAGTGTATTTCATTGTTTTATGAGTTGAAACAAATAAACTCATAAAAACAAAGAATAAAACTCGTCTTAAAGAAAAATGTAGCAGTCTATGACATGAACCAAAACTAAATTATTGCGAAGTAAAGTAAATGTAAAGTGGTAATGAAGGCAAACTTTGCTGATTTTGCAGAAACGTCTGAATGCGTGTTCACAAAGTGATAAGCATGTGGTTTTGAACGAACTGCGCATGCGTATATTAGGCCTAAGTAAATCATAAAAGCCCTTGGAAATTGTATTTAGAGTAATGTAGTTTTTCAGAAAATTACACGCGGGTTACGTCTTGTTTGTGTGAAATACTTTGCAAATAAAAAACTAAAGTTGAAATGAAGCCAGTCAAAGCCAATAGTCACGTGATGACAACAACATTGTGCCATCGTGTACCATACTCGTAGCATTAAAGAGTTTGGCTAAGAAAACAAAATTATGGTGATTCTGAATTGAAAAGCCAATATCCCTTTCTATACGGGTCACAGGTCATCTCGTTTGTTGACTCACATTCAAAATTCTATTGAACTACTGTTTCATGAATTTATGTCAATAACTTTGGTATCAAACTGTATATTATAATTCAAATTTTAGAACTATACATTACTCAATTTGATAGTTTAATCGTAAATTAAAAAAAACACAGATAAACATCGATTTTTGTGTGCCACGTGGTATTTTGAATGCAGCACTGGTTCAAATTAGATGTTTGTGAAGTCAAAATACTAAGTGTATAATTTCATACGAATCAGAAACTCAAATTACAGATATGACAAGCTAGAATATAAAATAAGAAGGTCTTATCTTCTCAATTTGCTAAAATATTGCTCACGTAATAAATTAAACATAGTGGCACCCCGCTCACCTCCTTCCATTTTTTGGAAAAGCACCCTTATAAACACTTACTTCTATATATAACATGAATAACCAATTGCAAGCTCAGAATGTCCCCCTAATGGTTTTTTAAGCGTCATTTCTTTCTTTTAAATCAAGGTTTCAATGAGGTAGATTGTGCCTTTAGTCTGTTCGACATTTAATATTTTTTTAGAACTAAATAAAGCATAGTTACTACGTTTGATAAATTATTGTAGAAGGCTTAAGGCTTACCAAGCTACGACAAGCAGCAACCGAGTACAAAGGTCGTAACTAGAAGAGATAATTGTTTGCTTTACTTCTTTGTTTACTATTCCATGTGTTAGGAAAAATAACATTAAGAACTTATATCAAAATAGCAATAATCTATATACATATATAATGTATAATGTTACGTATTAGAATTTCAAATAGCCTGAAATTGAGTTAAATGAT
>NW_013747074.1:0-1537 GCF_000517525.1 Limulus polyphemus
GTCTCTGGTACCGATATTTCTCTGGTACTTTGCACTACATTTTCTCCCCCGTTTCTTCCAGTCGAGCATGGATGTTCTTACTGCTTTCCCGTTCCAAGTCACTGGGGTGGTGGACAATGGAGGAATGTGATAGTGATATATGATACAAAACATAATCCATTAAGTTTGAGAAGGGCACTGGTGTTCTGTTAGTGTTTATGATAAAATGTCCTCGCATCTGATGCTCCATCTCTGAACGGGTCTATCTGTGGATATATTGTGGCTTTGGAGTAAGCCATCAAAATTGTAGTTAACCCCATCAATTTGGATCCCTCAATCTACCCCCACATTGATGTCAGTTCCTAGTAACTGGGTTCTGGACTAAGAGCAAAACCAATCAACATAAGTCTTCACATTGTATTACTGGTGTCTCTGTTACGTCACTCAATTGACCTGCTAACATGTTGTGGGTCACTATTGATGAACATGTTGGATGTTACGGTTCTTACTCTTGCACTACCCCTCTAAGATTTTCACATATCGAGGATGATACTGTTTTGGGGGTGGTTCCTGTCTGATTGGTTTTCAGTGTGATGTTGCACAATACAGGAACATCTTGATTATTCCGACTGTCCTGATGTCGGGTTCCTGGATCAGTAACTTATTATCACTTTTCTCACATGATCTCTGTTCACAGATTGGTGAGCATGATATCTCCTTCTGGTCTGCTGAATTTGAGGTGAAGACAGTATGATCCTCTTTCCTACCCCCACATGGATGTCAATTCCTGGTGGCTGGGTTTTGGATTGTAATGGCCTTGCCATGTACGGTCCGACCCTAGCCAATCTACACTGGGGCACATCCTTTTACTCTCATCCTCATTACTGTCTCATTAATCATACAGTATAGTGCATACATTGTAACTTATCATACCACCCCATAGCTCAGAAATGCCACTTTTTTCAATCATTGTTTCTCAACCATATGTCTTCCTTGATTCATAATGATTGAGTTGTAATTATACTATTATGCCTTCGTTTGTTAGTTAATTTTCAGTATAATTTCTTTCCGAAAAAACTTTAGCAATACAAGTCCTTTCTTAGATAAAACTGGTTTATTCTTTCTAAATACAAATTTGCAATACACTTAATTTCCACAGTCATGCTATAACAAACGCTATAATTCACAACGAACGTCTCACGTGCTCGACTCAACAATACGTCTCTCTCTGTCTGCAGTTCAATTACACACATTGTTGACGTCAGTTCTTGGCGGCTTATATACAAGAATACCGCATATCTAGTAACCTCTCGAGGTTTCATGAACGTTCTAGAAGTGCATGACGTGTTAAAAGTGACCTCCGCTGTCGTAACACTGCCCCTTCCTTAGTATTGTTCGTCCCAAACAATAGCCACTTACATTAAACCAATAAACAATTAACAATAACTTAATTAAATGTACAGAATTTACAAACACAAAATAAAAATTCAACAAAGTCTCATAATTTTACAGGACGTATCTTCTTCCGTACTGGTCTCCATCTCGTTGGTTTCTGCTT
>NW_013747075.1:0-1248 GCF_000517525.1 Limulus polyphemus
ATGTTTACGAATAAATAACGTCCTTAGGTTTCAGTTGGTTTTTTTCATGGAAATAATTCCTATCCTTAAGAAAATGCTTTCAAGTTTGTAAAATAGCTATATAGGGTTATACATTGTACTTCATTAAATTCACAGAATTTAGAAACAGCTGTTTCTTTGTGATGATTCTATTGTTTGTAGTTAAACACAAAGCTACAGAATGGACTATTTGTCTTCTGCCCTCTTCGTCCGTAGAGTTACAGAAGTGCCACTAGGGGGTGTAAAGTTATTTAACGTCATCAGTGTAGTATTAAATTATTTCGTAAACCAATTTGAAGACATATTTTTCTACTACTGAAGCCCCCCCCCTTTCCCCCCAGTGGCACAGCGTTATGTCTGCGGACTTACAATGCTAGAATCCGGGTTTCGATACCCGTGGTGGGCAGAGCACAGATAGCCCCTTGTGTAGCTTTGTGCTTAATAATAAGACAAACAAACTACTGAAGAGAAACATTGATGAAATTACAACATTTTTATCTAAATAAGCTTAACCAGTGTTTGATATAAACGAATGGTAGTGGTTTGTAAGAAAATGGAGTTGTTTAAAATGAATGATTAGTCAGGTAATAAAAATGATCAGGAAAGTTCGTAAGTACATTTTTCTCCTTAATGTATTGTCTGTTTCTTTACTTAGGAAACAACTGTATTCATATTTATAATACACGAAAAAACAACTAACTACTGTGTACGAAACGTCAAGACAATGATGTAGTAAATAACTTAGTGGACCAATTACGAAATACTTGGACTGTAGTACAACTTCTTTTATTTTCAGAGCTTCTTTTTCGTTATTTATTTTTCATCCATAGTTTGTATTTGCTCATATTATCCATTCACGTTTGTGAGTATTTTTTGTAAGGTAAGTATGTGCATTTAATTTTTTTTCTAAGATTTTTTTTTAAGTTATAACCATAAAATATTTTACACTCGAAACTACGACTTTCATAAAGAAATTAATGTTATTATCACCCTAAATTATTTTGAGATACGACATGCAACCAAAACTTTATGGTTGTGATGTTAATACCTTATACACAATAGAGAACTTGTAGTTACAAACTAAGTACCAGCACCAGGACTGTGTTGAGACACTCTCACTCTGTTTTATAGTTAAAAGTTACTTTCTTACTGTTTTTCAGACACGTGGACAGACGTTTATATCAGACGACACGTTTCTGTCCACCATTGGTTCTGTAGCTGGAGCTGTTT
>NW_013747076.1:0-1635 GCF_000517525.1 Limulus polyphemus
TGTCTCATTCATCGCTAACAGCTTTGTCGTGTCCTCCTCTTTCTGATCTCTCCCATGGAAACGTTTCTGGATCTTGTACGTCAGCAGTAGTTGGGGGTACTTGTAGCTTCACTTGTGATCCTGGCTACCAACTGGAAGGAGAAGAAGATCTGGAATGTCTAGATTCGGGAGAGTGGTCATCTGTAAAACCATCCTGTGGAGGTAAGTGTGTGTTTGGTCTTCAAAGTAAGCCCTGCAGTAAGTTTCCATAGCTAAAGGTCCCAGTATACGGCTGTCACGTACAAAGCACACCATTCCTCCCTACATGTTTCCATCTAGTGTAGGAGGAGAAAGGGTTTCTAACACCAATTTCGGCAGTCATATCACAAACAGATATATAGATGCTGCATCAGGTGACTTGACTTGTATGTTTTTATATGGAACAGCATGAATACGCATTCTTCAGCTGCTTAAAAGAGGTGAGGGTTGGAAAGGAGGTATGACCCAGACGTTTTATCTTGAAGAAAGCATGCCCTGTTCACCTCGTTTCTGGATGAAGATGCTTCTTCATAATGTTGCCTGAGATATGTGGATGTATTTTGCCACTATTATTTGTATTCTTGGATTCTCACCTATTACAAAAAGTTGCTTCTCCTTACATAAATGAGTTACTTGTTACAGGTCTTTTTCTGCGTGAGCCTGGTTCTTTATGCTGATTCATATTCCTTTGCTTTCTAATGCCATTAAGTACAAGAGGAGCCCCATCTTCAACATTCTAAATTCCCACTCTGAACATATTTTATAATCTGAATGTTTTGTGTAACGAAGAGTTGTAACATACCTTTCCGAAAAGCAATTAATTTTCAATGTCATCATATGACATTCTTACTTAAAAGTATATCGAATGTTTTTTGTGATACACAGAGTTTCACCGCGATTTCATTTGGGCTGTGATTATGTATTCAGGATAGTTGTAATACAACTTATTCAGCCATATGTACACCAGACACAAACTGCCTCAAACGTTTTTAACGTCAGTAATTTCCCAAGCTGGACTTCATTCTCTCTGATGCTAAAACCAGATTGAAAAGTACAGAACTAAATTTCTATCCCGCCAATAACTTTCCTAACAAAAACGGATTTATGTCATGAATTTTCTCTGAAACTGAGACTTTGTGAATTCCTTCAGGACAAATAACCGTCTTATAATCAGAAATAACGCCTAATTTAAAAGAGAAATCCATGTGGACACTTCTCACCAATAGAGAACCATAAAGATGTTGATAAAAATATTATACAGTTACTGAAAGCCTCCAAGCATCCTCATAATAATCTCAAACCTAAAGAAAGAATTGCTTTTAAGACATTGAAAAGTGACAGAAACATTACCATAAAAACCTGCTGTGATTGTCATACTGGATATATAACACTACGTCACTGAAACTTACAGAAACATTACCATAAAAACCTGCTGTGATTGTCATACTGGATATATAACACTACGTCACTGAAACTTACAGAAACATTACCATAAAACCTGCTGTGATTGTTATACTGGACACCATAACACTACGTCACTGAAACTTTGGTAATGTTTCTGTTAAAACCTGTCTGATTGTTATACTGGACATATAACACTACGTCACTGAAACTTAC
>NW_013747077.1:0-3359 GCF_000517525.1 Limulus polyphemus
TAATTAGCAATCTGTTTAATATTCACACAACAAATATCAAATTATGCAATTATTAATGGGAAAACTTGATATTCTGTTATTATTGGCTGAGAGTTCCTCGGTAGTTTCTCTTAGTTCTGATTTCGCAGCTTTATCATTACTCCTCCATTAATCATAACTAATATTTCTTTACATTTTTATTTTCAATTATTTGTTCGACCAGCTCTTCTTTCTTTTGATTTTCTTGAACAGTTGAGGACGTTTCGAGAAAACTAACAAGCTAAAAGCCCTAATGATTTGGGGTTTAAGAATATCAATCATTATGTATAATTTTGATATGACTAAATTCTTAGATAATAAATAAAACATTCTCAATAAGAACCTATTTACCGTTCAGAAGATATACAAGTGTTTCTAAAATACAGACCGTTTCTGAAATACAAATACGAAAATTACGTGACGTGTTATAAACTTAAAATAAAACCCAAAACTTGAGCGCTTTGGAATAATTGACAATTCTTCTTCAGGAGAACAAAGGTGGTGGATGAAGGGTACATGTTTTCAGGTTTTTACCATAAATAGTGTTTTCAGGTATAACGTATGAACGATCATCAAATACATCACATGGTGACAAAGAAGCCTACATGCACCCCATGGATAGCTTTCATGAAACATAGAAATGTACCAACAATATTACTCGATCACGTGGATCTAAATTCACTTTTAACATAAGAGTAGTTATCCCGATATTTTAGGCACCAGACGTTGATTGGTGGCGTCAAGGAGAGGGCTAGAGACGATGACGTTATAGTACCTCAAAGTGGCACCAAAGTGCGTTAAAATGATGAGCACTCAGACAGTTCGCGAACAAACCACCAGAGGGTGATGTAGAATAAAAGAGTTCATAACAATAATTTCATTTTGACTCTTTATTATTTCTCACAGTGTCGATTTTGAAATTTCATCTACATAAAAAAGAATGTTAAGAATGTATTCACATGAAAACGTTTCGCAACAAACTAATGAACAAATATATCATTAACATATTTGTGGGATCCAAATTTAGATAACAGTGTTCGTTTAAACAACGTCTACAACGATAATAGACATAATATATACAATATTGTCTCTACAACAGACGAATACAAATCCTTGCAGTAATCTTTGTTGTTGTTTTAAGTCCATGTTCAAAAGTTCTTCTTGGTGAATGTTCTTATGTTAGGGTTATGTGGAGGCTATCCTAATGAATCAAAATATTCTCCTTTCTAATTTCGACCATAGCAAATACTGACCCAGTGGCTACCATATTTATGACTTGGACCCAGAGTGATGATGGACAGTTGTTTTTCTGCATGGTCAGGTTGTTGATCACTGGCAAACACACCTTCAAGCTTCTTTCGTGTACACAAGTCTTGTGTTAGTATGGAATAAATTTCTTGAGTGTTCATAGCTTCTTAGATGTCAGTTGTGATGTTTCTAGACTGACCAATTTCTAAAATTGACTGTAATACGCAAGAACATTTATAGTGTTAGGTAAGGCACTACCAAAACATATCTCATTTCGTAAATTCATTTTCCTGTTCCATCAAGTTAAAATGTGAATCTCTAGCAGATAGATTGGATGTCAGGTCAAAGGTAAAGAGTTCATATCCTCTTGAGATGTTTCAGACATCTCTTAATGTTTTTAATTTTTATTCTTAGTCGTTTTGTAGGTCATTATATACGTGCTATGTTCTTATAGTTACTGTAGTTATGTCATAAAATTTCCGGCATGGCGCTTAACTTGTAATCTGAGGGTCGCGGGTTCGAATCCCCATCTCGCCAAACATGCTTGCCTTTTCATCAATGAAGGCGTTATAATGTGCGGTCAACCCCACTATTCGTTGATAAAATAGTATCTCAAGAGTTGGCGGTGGGTGGTAATGACTAGCTGCCTTTCCTCTAATCTTTCACTACTAAATTAGGGACAAAGGTAAATCTATAAAATAAATTTGACGATTAGCAATCTATCTGTCTGTGCTTTTTATTAGTAGGTTGAAAACAATTCGTAACAACGTAGGAACTTCTAATTGGAAGAATGAGTTACATGGATGTCACGTGAGATCTTATCAGTACACAAGGGATAGTACTCTACATAAGCTCCGCCTTTACACTGGGTCTTTGACTAATAGCACTATAAAGTAGTCATTCACTAATGCCATCTATTGTTGTAAATCAGTAATAGTTAGTCCTGAAAAAATATATATAATGTGCATTTTAATATGAGTGGTTAAAGTGTTTAGAGCTGTGCAGAATCCCTTTGGTATTTTCAATGATATTAAATCATTATTTCTATATATACGTTAATCACTGCTATTCAGGATTACTTAACACATAAACTGGCACTTAACGTTGTTACGAATTGTTTTCAACCTACTAATAAACAGCACAGATAGATTGTTAATCGTTAAATTTATTACTACTCTTCAGATAATTGTTCAATAATATATGGACATGTACGTTAATCACTGCTATTTACGATATCACTGATACTCAGGTTCCCCAGTGTGACAGTCTAGGTACTTACAACGGGGTTTGATTCTCTAGGTTTGACTCAACAAATAGCTCACTGTGGCGCTGCTTAAAAACAAACAATCAGTTACGCAGCTGTTTTGTCGCCCAACTACAAACTATTAATATCAGAAATGACTCTAACTACTTCAGACAAGAGACGATTCTTAGAGTAGATAAAAAGTGCGTAATTTTCAATGTAGTCTGAAGTATTAGGGTTCACGATTAGGGAGTTAATTCCGAGTTGACGTAAATACAGTTCACTTACGGAGCTAGCTAGCTCTCTGGTCTTCACTGATCCCATGCCGATTTTTTTCCCCCGGGGACGTCAGGTAAGGTTTTCGTAAAAATACTAATGTCCGATGAGAATTCATTGGAGTTAAATTGTTTGTAATTTTCAAAATTTATAAATGTTCCTGGTCATATATCTGAAATATTAAAACTAGAAGCAATTCTATTCTTTATGTTTCAATTTAAGAAAGTAACAGATAAGTTGTCTAGCAAGTATTATTGGCTGTTTCTAGGTAAATCGTTCTTAGTAACGTGTATTAAAATCATTTTTATAATTATTTGATAACTGATAAAGCCCGAATCACTTATTTTGGCCTACAACCTTCAGTAGGGCCATCTATAGGCTTCGATAAAATATCAAGGAAGCCTCAAACTAGACAGGAGACTTTATATTGTTTGTAAGCTTTGGTTTATAAATCATTGTTTGTAATAACTATTTGTCATAATTGTTATTGTAAATTCTACTGTTGTGTGTCTATTAAAACGTATTTGTGTTAAAAAAGAAAACTGGGTATCAAATCTTGTTGGCAAATATTACA
>NW_013747078.1:0-1539 GCF_000517525.1 Limulus polyphemus
TACTTGTCTGTTGTTTATTGGTAATTATCTCATCGCCATTGACAAGTACTTGACCATTACTCTAACATTGTATTTTTAGTATAGCTAAGGTTGTAATGTTTTAAATATATTATTTATTATTTTTGCTATATATTATTTTTAGTTCACATATATACGGTATTTAAACTACGTCTTGTACCTTAATTTCTTCATGATAATTACACAGTTCGCGTTCATGTTGTATCAATTTCTATTGATCCTTCTGATATACAGAAACAAAAGTTTTAAGCTTGCTTTACAAAGATATATATTGTTTTCTGAGGACATACTATGTGATATGTAAACTTATCTATCAGCATGTAATGTTTACCCAATAACTTCATGCTTCCAATTGTAATTAAGATAGGGACAACATGTAGAGTTCACAAGTTAATAAAAAAACATGTGTGATGCAATTATGTTATTAGTCCGAGTTCCACATGTATTTAATTTATATTACATGTACCAATAGTTCATCAAAAATATACTTGCTCATTAAAAATCCATTTTATGTTTAATAAATATTTGTTTGTTCATTTATATTAATTCAATTTTCTGAGGAAAACAATTCAGCTGTTTTTGAGATATATTACAAAATAAATAGGGAAATAGTTTACAGTTTTTGTCACCAGAAGCTTATCATAACTCATGATATACTGTATAAATGTATGTAGGTGTGTGTTTTCTTAATGCAAAGCCACATCGGGCTATCTGCTATGTCCACCGAGGGGAATCGAACCCCTCATTCTAGCGTTGTAAATCCGAAGACTTACCGCTGTAGGAATTTTTTTTAATGTCAGCTCGACACTAACTTTTCAGCTTTATAGTTTGATAATGATATGCGTATCATGAAATTTGGAAAACAAGCACGAAAGTTGACCAGTTTCTTGCCATCAGGTACATGTACTTTAAAGATTGTTACAAGGAGCAGAGAAATTGCTGAGTACGAGTTCAAAACGTAAGAAAGATAATTAAAATGATGGATTTTAATACGAAGGAAATCTTCTGTTGATGTATAGTGGATATTATAGAGCATTAATGGTACTTGTTTCACCAATCAAACTGTCTAATTCATAATCTTTGATAGGTTGTTTAGGCAGAGCATTTGTAATAAATCTAAGTTTCAAATGGACAGCAACTGCCTGTTGTAGAAACCTACAAATTTAGAGGACGACGTTTCGAAAGTCTTCCGCCTTTCGTCTTCTGAAGACTTTCGAAACGTCGTCCTCTACATTTGTAAGTTTCTACAAGAGGCAGTTGCTGTCCATTTGACACTTAGATTCATTGTCGAATTCATTCTGTACACAATCGTATGTTTCCTCATTTGGATCGCCACTGCTGCTTGCCAATTTACTTTTTTTAACACTTGGATTGTGTGAATGTTTCAGGAATTTTCACCGACCGGGTGTTCCTTTAATTTCACAACCCAATTCTATCTTTGGGTATGGGTATATATCTCTGTCCGCATTCCATCTAATAAGTGCTCGGAACAAACGCACACTTTCTTCGGCGATTTTTTTT
>NW_013747079.1:0-915 GCF_000517525.1 Limulus polyphemus
CTCGATAACTTTGCCCGAAGCTTACCGTGACTACTGTTCGCTTTATCATACATTCATTTTCACAGGCTTATATATTAAAAAAGAGGGCATCTCGAACAAACTCAGTCTTTCCCGGTAATTCATGATCATTCGAGAAATTCATCACGTATTACCATGATCACGTGACTTCCGCTGTCGTAACACTGCCTTTTCCTTAGCATTGTTCGTCCCGAACAATAACTACTTACATTAAACCAATAGATAATTAACAATAACTTAATTAAATGTACAGACTTTACAAACACAAAATTAAAATCCAACAAAGTCTCTTAATTTTACAGGACGTTTCTTCTTTCCTACTGATTCTCATTGGCTTCTGCTACACGTGGATTCATCTGCTCCATCAGGAAATGTCCCATTATCGGTAGCAGTCACATTAGTGGTAGTAACTTCATTAACGGCTTCACTGTTTTCCCTCTCAAAACCGGGTAGAGTTTCTTCTCCAACAGTGGCTTTTTCAGATGACACGTTTTCAGCAACGTCATTTGTTCTATTATTCATTTCGTTCCAACTGAAATGTCCTGGACCGTGATAGTGCCAAAGCCTGTTAGCATGCACCACCTTTGGCTTACCTCGCCGACCACATTTTATTCGAAAAGTCACGTCTGAGAGACGATCCACTGTGTCATATGGGACTTCCCATGGAGAATACAACTTAGGAGACTTCCCTTTGATCTTCCTGGGATTATACAACCACACCTTGTCTCCTGGTACAAAGCTGACTTCAGTAGATTTCTTATCAATGTGATTACTTTTGTAAAAAGTCTAATGATAAGGCGTCTGTTAAATGTAGTACTTGAATTAAGTAACATACAATAGAAAATCATAAGTTTTTAAATGTCATAATGTTTATCTATCAGTTTTATATAAACACGT
>NW_013747080.1:0-1540 GCF_000517525.1 Limulus polyphemus
GCTGGAGTTTCTCGAAGGATCATGAATTTTCCTGGCAACTCTAGTTTGTTCGAGGCGCCCTCATTTTTAATATATAAGCCTAGCGAGAAAAACCAGTGCGATTGCAGATATCGGCAGATAAATTCAAGAGATAAATAATTGAGTCAAGCGAACAGTAGGCATCGTAAGTAAAGTGTGTGAATCACTGTGACTTATAGCGTGTGTTATAAAAGTAGTTAAGTTTAACGTACTGATTGGAAATTCTGTGTATTAGAAAGTTGTATCGAGGAAGAATAAACTAGTTTTAATTAAAAAAGGATCTGTATCACCGAAGTTCCTCAGAAAGAATTTATACCGGAAATTAATAAACGACCAGATACGCAACAGTACTTAATAATAGTAAAAAGAATAATAAGAATAAAAATCGGCGTCCTCCATGTTTCTGTTACGTATCTGCTTGTTTGTTAATTTGTGGTATTAATTCTTTCCAGAGGAACTTCAGCGATACAAGTCCTTTCTTGTTTAACCCAGTTTATTCTTTCTCAACACAAACTTTTAGTACACAGTAATTTCACAATCGGTAAACTTACTTACTTTTATAATACACTCTATAAATCACAACGATTCACAATCTCGATAACTTTGCTTTCTAAGAGTGCAAAACGCTAGCTCGAAACAGAATCGTAGATTACCTGGAACTCTTTTCATTCATTCTCGTAGGCTTTATCTGCCAGGCTTGAAAACTAACGAAGAGGCTTCGACAAAATTCGAGGAGTCCCCTGATAATTCGAGAAACTCATTCACACATGCACTAGCAGCATCACGTGACTTCCGCTGTCGTAACATTTCCTTAAACAAAGTGTAATCACCGTAAGGATGAATGATTTTTTTTTACTATAGGCTGGTAACCAAGACAACAATTAATATTATATTCCCATAGGCTTACGGTAAATATACATTAATATGTGCAGTTGGTAAAAAATGGAAAATGTTTAAAAGAAATTATAAGTATATATATTCTGGAGGTTTCGGGCATCAGTTCTTTTTTTCCTCTTTATGTTCTCTACAATTTATTACAAAGGTTATGAATTAAATTTGAGGCAAAATCATGAACGTGCTGTAATTTCGAGGTAGTAGTCGAAGAGTGGGATCCAATATACTGCAGCTGAAACAGTTAATAATTTCACTCTTTCATAACTAGAATAGAATACATCTTTATTGAGATAAATTCGGATAATTTCTCTAAGCTTCCATGCACTTCTTCACATAGTAATGACATCCTTGTAAACCGGATGGTAAAGTGTCACATGTGCTAATCCTTTCACACCAATATAGTTCATATGCTATGATTAAGTCTCAAGATATCATTTACGGGTATCTATAGGGATTTATAGAAAGTTTGCCTATTCAAACAAACTTTTACAAATTGGCCTGGAAAGATTAGAATTGTATGTAGACTAGTGATTGTGGGATACCGCATTAAGACTTTTATGTGAATATAAAAGTGTGGTATATACAGAGGCCTTGGGGTCTTAAGAGCTTCATTTCTCTTGTTTCCGAT
>NW_013747081.1:0-3861 GCF_000517525.1 Limulus polyphemus
AAACCCGTTAATAAACATGTGGTTCCAAGTTAACTACATTTACTTACGTTTTTTTATGAATAATAAAAAGAGGTATTTTTATATACGTATAATTTAGAATGTTGGCTTATTGTTGGGCTTCTTAGTACAGTTAATCTATTTACCACTAATCTAATAATTTTACCACTATTCGTTGGTAAAATAGTAGCCCAAGAGTTGGCGGTGGGTGGTAATGACTACACGAGGACTATCAGCGCTAGCCGTCCCTAATTTAGCAGTGAAAAACTAAAGAGAAGGCAGCAAATCATCATCACCCACTGACAACTCTTGGACTTCCCTTTTACCAACGGATTGTGGGATTCACCGTCACATTATAACGAACCCGCAAGCATGTTTGGTCAAACGGGGATTCGAAACCGCGACCCGCAGATTGCCGGTTATTAGGTTTATAGTGTGTGTATTCTGAACTCATTTTAGCATAAAAGTAAAACCGTTATACTATCTGTCTGTCTGTGATTTCTATTTGTAATATAAGGAACCACTTATTTTCTATGTGGTTCTTTGTTAGCTTGCCTCATTAAAAAGATGCACACGCGCCTGCACGCACGCAAGTGGATAGGATAAGTAATATTACCCAGGTGCACACCCTCAGAGTCTACTTAGTATGGTTGAAAAATTTCAGGTTTCTCGGTTCTTTCCTCTTGAAGTGATAGTGGTGTCCCACATACACAGAGATGCAAGCTAGTGAAAAACACATAGAAAAGAAGTGGTTCCTTATATTACAAATAAAAATCAAAGAAAGACACGCACATGCGAGATTAGAAAGATGTGCATGCACATGGGTAAGATTAGTAATACCCAGGCGCACACCCTCAAGATCCAATTTGTATAGTTGCAAAATTTCAGGTTTCTAGTTTCTTTCCTCCTGGTTCTACAGTGTTCACACATACATAAACAGGCACGTGTCTGTCTGTAGTTTCTATTCGTAATACAAGGAACCACTTCTTTTCTAAGTGGTTTTAGCTAGCTTGCCTCATTAAAAAGATGCGCAAGCACGTAGATAAGATAGGTAATAATATCTAAGTTACTCATCATCAGGGTACACTTAGTATGTGTGCAAAATTTCAGGTTTCTAAGTTCTTTCCTCTTGAAGTTATGGTAGCCACACACACAGAGACCCACAGACTTGTACTTTTATTATTATAGATTAATTTGTTCCTACATGACATCACTTTAAAACATATATTTTACAGTTCCGTGATTCAAACATTTCATTATCCATTTCATTAGAATTGAAAAACATACAGCATTCATACATATATTCAGTAAAATGCAATTAACTCATGGACACTGAGGTAGCAATGAGACTATGAATGCCATGACAGGATCTTTTATCCTCAACGTTTCGACTATAAGTCTTATTCAGGAAATTATGACACTGATCTAATCTAATATCTTGGCAGTAATTTTGATTTAAAATCTAACAGGCCACGAAGAGGCCTGAAAGATAATCAGGAGTGCTCAGAAACTGTTGTTCCTCTTTGTCCCGCTTGTGAAATTTAGAATCATTTTTATGTGAATTTGTAAAATGTTTATGCCGAAACTTTAAGTAACTTAATTCGGTTTAACAGGCGGCGTGTGATCGTTCAGCATGTCGTTATAGGATGAACAGGCAGTGTACGTGACTAATGAACAGCCTCGAGACATCAGAGAAAGCTGTGTTTATCAAAAGCTGAAGGCTGAAGCAGCATAGCAAGGAGGAGAGGTTGTGAAAAGGATCAAAGCAGTGACAAGGGTGGCAAGACCCCGAATAATGATTGACCTGAAACACTGGTACTGAGTCATCAATTAAAATTTTAATGAATAGATGGACTGTAAAGTTAAAGTGGTATAATTAAAAGTTCCATAAAATCAGGATAAATTTCTAGGGTTTTATTATAAGTCTTGAAATCATTGAAGACTTTACAGTACTTTAATTTAATGACTTTTGCAACTGTGTGAATGAAATGGGGGTTGGGATCATAAGGTGCCGAAAATAATGCCCTGACCATGCCCGGTAGAAGCTGAAAGGAAAAGGTTAGTATACATTAGGTATAATAGACCATTTAAAAAAAGGCTTAGCTGGTAGGAAGGCAATGGTAAGGCTAGAAACGTTTAATGGTAGTCTTCTTCTGCATTGGAGTAAAAATGTTGAAAACATGGGAACTGATACTGGAAGTTTTCATCGAACATGGTATCGGTCCTATAATCATAGCATGAAAGAAACTCTCTGGATGGTTAGTGAAGCAATGTGCGAATGTCGTAAAAAGGCTGTTCTTCTATCTCGGTTTTCCTGGCTTTCTTGGAGACACGTGTCTAGGTTTCACAGGTCTTATTTGGAAGGAATCAGTCGATGTTCAAGAGTGGTTTAGTGATAGTTTAGTATGCATGGATTGAGTTTTCATTGTGTCCTTCCTTGAAGGTAGGGTCTGGGCAAATTTGTGTATTGGATAACGTAGCTTCTCGACTTCTGTTATCAGCGTGAACATGTCTTTGGAATTGGCTTCTAGTTGTGGGTGTTTTTTGGCATGAACAGCTTGAACAGCAGCACGAGACCCTTCTGAATGATGCTTTACTTTTGTTAGAACCAGCACAACGTATTTTAAACGGTAACAGTGTATCTGTTCTGAACATTTGTTTACTTATTCACTTTTTGCACACAATAGAAATAATCTTCTCTAATATTGCAACACAAACTGTAGAGATAGACAAATAGTCGGTGGCTACTCTTAACCAAATATTTGGTTTGATTGTCTTATAATACACAAAGAGCTTAATATATGAAAAGTGTTTGGTAGCACCACGTCTAGAACCTGGGATCTTCAGTCCGCCACACTTGGTCCTCACTATATCTCCAATTAATGATTCATTCAGTTTGTTTTAAAAGTCTTATGTTATCCAGTAATATTTTTTTCTTCACAGAATTCCTACCATGGTTTTTCATTTGTTTTTAAATTATTTTCTTTTTATATATATTTTTATTTCTGTTCTTAGTGAAACAGATGACGAACATGTTGAGCTACATTTTAAAACAACGAAGGTAGAACTGTATATGTAGCATTTACTAAACCATTTATTTGAAATTATATATATCATATGAAATAGTGAACTACATTCAAAACCAGTCGTCTCCAACAATACCTGATAGTTTAGATATCACAAATATTTGTGTATAAACACAGTACATGTGTTTTGTAATAGATCTCTATCATTCCACTCCTACTATAAACTGTTCTAAACACCTACATGATAAGAGACGTGATTATTACATGGTTATATTATTACACTTTTTCCTTGCTCACGTGAAAATGTGTTTTCGTTGTTCAAACGCTTCTTTCTTTCATTACGCATGTGCAAATGCCTTTTTTATATACATCTCAAAAAGAAAGAACATATGAAATTTATATGCCTGTACTGAAATATGATTAATATACACTAGTGTGTAAGCCCAAAGTTTTATATGAGCTATCTGTGCTGTCATCACCTCGGTTATCAAGTACTGATATTTATTGTTATAAACACTGAAACCTGCCGCTGAGACACCAACGTACATTAACACATAGTTAATGTGAATTATTATCTTGTACTTGAGAGAAAAGTAACTTCGTACTAGTTCAATACATATATAAAGAAACAAATGTGTAATTGACGGCAATGTTTTTAGACTTCTCTGTCTATCGGTATAGTTACGTACTACTATACTTAATTTCGAATTTGTCTATTCCTAGTTCAGTTGAGTTATGCATGAATAATAAAGTAGAACAATCCAGCTGAAATATGTTACGTTATCTTCTGTATATTTGATGTAACGATTACAGAGAAGGTATTTTTAATTACGTGTAT
>NW_013747082.1:0-2075 GCF_000517525.1 Limulus polyphemus
CTAAGTAAACGTAGTAAACTAAGTACGAAGTAACTCGAAGTACACTTCCTACTATAAGTAAACGATAAACTAGTGAAAATACTGTAATCACTTTACCTAGTATAAAGAAACGATAAACTGTAAAAATCTGAATCACTTTATGTATAAAGAAACGATAAACTGTAAAAATCTGAATCACTTTACGTATAAAGAAACGATAAACTATGAAAATCTGAATCACTTTACGTATAAAGAAACGATAAACTGTGAAAATCTGAATCACCTTCCGTATAAAGAAACGATAAACTGTGAAAATCTGAATCACTTTCCGTATAAAGAAACGATAAACTGTGAAAATCTGAATCACTTTCCATATACAGAAACGCACAGCGGGTTTGAAGCCTTATATCGCTAAAAACTGCTTTTCGTTAGATGTGTAGGATGTGGCGGAGACCACCATGTAACACAATGTACAAAAGAACACCCTGAACCAAAATGTTGTAAATGTGGTGAGAATCACACTGCAAATTATAAGGATTAGAAAAAAATATAAAATAATTAAAACACACATTTATGAAATCAAAAATCCTAACACACGAATGCAAATCGCAATACAGGAACAACGAACAAAACAGAGTCAACCACTATTACCAACATCACAAGTTAAAAAAAACAACACAATATAAGCAGCAGCAGTGATAAGTAATATAACACAATAAAGATACGAACAGACACATAACATCATAACACAAGAAACGCCCAAAATTGTTGAAAACGCAAACTCCGCACAAACGAATGAAACCCAAAAAACAAACACACAAAGTAATGAAGAGAAAATAGAGAGTACGCTCATAGGAGTTCTAAAGAGCATAATAACATAATTCATGGCCGAATTCACAAAGCCAACTCAAACAACAAACAGCTGCACAGACGTACTACTAAAATAATAACACAAAATATTCAAATGCATCACCCACAAAGTATATCATTCATTACATGGCCCGGCATGGCCAGGTGGTTAGGGCGCTCGACTCGCAATCTGAGGGTCGCGGGTTTGAATCCCCGTCACATTAAACGTGTTCGCCCTTTCAGCCGTGGGAGCGTTATAATGTGACGGTCAATCCCACTATTCGTTGGTAAAAGAGTAGCCCAAAAGTTGGCGGTGGGTGGTGATGACTAGCTGCCTTCCCCCCTAGTCTATCACTGCTAAAGTAGGGACGGCTAGCGCAGATAGCCCTTGTGTAGCTTTGCGCCAAATTCAAAACAAACAATGTGTAGTTTTGCGCACGCGAAACGAACATTCTTAGAATTTCAATCGCTAGGCCAGTGTCGTAGCTCATCCTGTCCATTTCACGTAACCAGAGAAAACAATTGGTTCAATAGCTAAATTACAATCCAAGCATACTTTCTGATGCAGTAGTACAAAATTCTTTGTCTGTTGTGATACAGTTCGAAACATTTTGTAGCTGGTATCTTCGCTAATCAAATTAGGAAACCAAGTTCAAGTAACCGAATTAAAAAAAAGCGTACTGGTAACAAATATAATACATGGTCATTACCCACTGGTAACAAGTATAATACATGGTCATTACCTACTGGTAACAAGTATAATACATGGTCATTACCCACTGGTAACAAAGTATGATACATGGTCATTACCTACTGGTAACAAGTATAATACATGGTCATTACCCACTGGTAACAAGTATGATACATGGTCATTACCCACTGGTAACAAGTATAATACATGGTCATTACCCACTGGTAACAAATGTTAATAAGACTATGAACACAAAAAAGTGGAACTCTTCACGTAAGAAAAATTTTTGACGTGAATTAATTGTGACCAACAAGGGTACTTTTTGGATCATGATTTATCTTCAACAGGAAGAAGTGATTTTCACTAGTCGAGCTTTGTCTCGTGTACCTAGTGTGTGAACAACGAGGGCAACGTGGTACATGTTGCAAGCCGTCATCGATCGAGTTATTTTACTCAAGTACACACATGAACAGTGATTCTCCATCAAGACTTTGACTTTTATCGGTCTTTCTTTTTTCTTTTTAAGATGGAAATAATAGGTGAAGATGATATGCGG
>NW_013747083.1:0-3092 GCF_000517525.1 Limulus polyphemus
GTCCCCTGGACGGAGGCTATGTCAATTCATGATTAATGAAAGCTTATCTTAGGACATGAAAAGTTGCTTCCCTTATATGTAATTATAAAAAACGCCCATAAAAACTGCAAAACACAAAATGTGAAACCCCAAATTTTCATGTATCTCCGCATGAACCTAACAAACCTTCATATCAAATTTGGTGAAGATCCATTAACAGGGGACGAAGTAGTGGTAAAAAAACGCCCATAAAAACCGCAAAATGCAAAACTGAAAATTTGTATGTATCTCCGCATGGACCTAATGAACCTCCATACCTCCATCGACACCCTACGAAGTAGTTACATGTACATACAACAGACAGTACTATTATATTTATATAGGTTGAAGTGATGAATAAGTTATTTCGGTTCTGTAGAATCATGAATCAATCATCTAAAGACGTGAATATAAAATGAAATGGGTTGTGGGGGAGTGAACCTCTTCTGACTTTGTAACTGGTCCCAAGTTTTGAAAATGCAGTCAAACTAACTTTCAGCTAAACACTGCGTAAGAGCTACAAAGTTATATCTCTGAAAAACATGTCTTACGATAATGTTGTCATCTAATGACCGGATATTTTTAAAGTATTTTGAAGTTCTAATCCTGTTTCGTTGTCTTTAAGTATTATTTTTACTTTGCCTGAACTGTTAGGCTACAAATAATGACGTCATATTGTCAACAGCAGAAACATATATGTTGATATCTTCTGACAGTGGCAATAATTAAGCAAATTGCATAAAAATTTTAACCAATCCGTTATCTTTATTAAACTTAATTAAAAGCACATAGAAAGCTGCCTGTAGTCAAGTTTAACTGCTTACACTGTGGATGCTGAACGATCCTTCTTGCGGGATGATGGTCACTCGCATCCAATCTAAAAGGGATCCGTTTCAAGTGTTCAGAAAGTAAGATAACAGTTTTAATAACAAAGCTATTTGTGCATATACTTAACGTTTTACAAATCTCAAATAATCTAAGTTAGGTAAGGGACGCAGATAATAATCTAAGTTAGGTAAGGGACGCACATAATAATCTAAGTTAGGTAAGGGACGCAGATAATAATCTAAGTTAGGTAAGGGAAGCAGATAATAATCTAAGTTAGGTAAGGGACGCAGATAATAATCTAAGTTAGGTAAGGGACGCAGATAATAATCTAAGTTAGGTAAGGGACGCAGATAGTTGAGTTACTTTCGATTTAAAATAAAATAGAACACAATTAAATACAATATTTAGAATCCCAGGATTTGTACTACTAAAATCCCACGATCCAGAAAAGGCTTCTGACTTGCAACCTTTAGCTAGAACCCCTATCTCAATATGAAGGTGAAATACCCCCTATAAATCTCGAAGAATTTACGATCTCCACAACTTAAACTGAATTTTTGGTCTAAAATAAAGATTCTAATACGAGTCTGGTGGTTATATGCAATAAAAATATCTATATAAATATAATAGTACTGTCTGTTGTATGTCCGTGTAACTACTTCTATATAAATATAATAGTACTGTCTGTCGTATGTCCGTGTAACTACTTAGGTTTAGTTCCTTTTGGTGTTATTTTTATTTCGAATTCAACACTTTTGGTACAAAGGGAATTCGATTAATGAAATTTTAAGCTTTTGTATTTCCAAGTTCTAGACGCTCAATACAACTCAAATCTTTGAGCACGTAAAGGGAGTTTTTATCGTTTTTAATGTAACGAAACCTTGTCTAATTACTGTAAAAAAGTAATTTCATTTTTGGTGTGAATCCAACCAAACTACACTGTACCATATGTACGAACGAGAACAATCAGTCACGCCCTACATATAAAAACCTCTTGTAAAGTTTCTTCAAGCGGATTTATTCGTTCTTTGTCATTATTTTATGAAGTTTACGTCCATGACAACTAAAGAAAATAGAATTTTTGGAGGGTGTGGGGCAGCAACAACCATAGAAAATATTGAATGTCACCATGTTAAAGATTTATTTCCCCGAAAGAGGCCGAATGTCGACTGGAGGAATCACCTATTTTAACCACTCGCACCAAAATATACAGTAGTGTTGTCTGTCAGTCAGTCAGTGGACACTAAAATGACGTCACGTAAGGGGCGATTAACGTTGCAATTTGTACTGTCGTGACGTCAGTAAAACGTGCGCATGCCATGAATCACGTGAAGAATGATGCACACTGTAGGCTACAACACAGCATGACATATGAACCTCAAAAGCAAGAAATAAAAATATTTGTTACTGTTCCTTTTGGTTTTACTTACTCTCGAAACAGAACACTTTCGGGGATCCTGCGGAAGGATATCTAGTGATGTAAATCATATTCTCTCACTGCACGTGTTATCAGACATACTTCAGAGTTTCTTGTTTGTGTCCAAAAATGTGTAATTGAAAACAACAAGAAAAAAAAAACCTTTTAACCTTGTTGCATTAATATAGGTTGCCTTCAACTGTTTCAGGGCATCTAGTCATAGAGATGGGTCCTACTGTTCATTGTTCTAATGCTGAATAATATAGGTTGCCTTGAACTGTTTCAGGGCATCTAGTCATAGAGATGGGTCCTAGTGTTCATTGTTCTAATAAATCCCCTCATCTTGGGTTTAGATTCCTCGCGGTTAACACAATTCAGACAGCCAATTATGTGTTATCAATAAACAAAGATTAACGTCTTCAAAACACTAATATATTTACTAGGGTTTTACGATACGGTCCGTGTTTCAGTATTGGTTTGCATATGTTTATATATAAAAATATATAATTTATTTATAGAACTTGTGATTTACAAGTCAAGACACGGCCAAAACAACCTGCAGGACACACTGTGTTATTAACAAGAGTGATAGTTTAGTGATTTTCCACTTGGACTGTGGTAATCCAAACTATCACATATTTTTAGTGGGTGTGGTCTGCTGGACTCTTACTTCACATACCAAGTTTCAATGCAGTCCATTACGAAATACACGAGATATAAAATCTCCAACTTTAATTGAATTTTTTTACTTTTCTTCGCACCAAAAGTACGTACTTTATTTGATAGAAAAACATACTGTTACGTTTCCGTGTGTTAATTGATTTTTCCG
>NW_013747084.1:0-775 GCF_000517525.1 Limulus polyphemus
TTTCAAGTAGTACAAAATCAGCTATCAAAACTTTCAACACAGATGTAGTCCATTCACAACACCTTTCAAGTAGTACAAAATCAGCTATTAATAATGATTAGAGACACTTGTAGTGAAGCATGCGCAAGGATGAGGATTATTTTCTAATCTATTCAAGTTTTGTTTTGTAGAAGAGTTTTAAAAATAATGGCAAAGTTTATTTGAAATATTTTACTTTATTTTATTTAGCGAAAGTTTGATTTTTGGATACTAACATAAGCATTATCCCGAGTTTAAAATATGGTTAAATGAGGTAATATATAAGTATGGCTGATTTTGTGATTGTTTGATGTTAAGCACAAAGCTACACAATGGGCTATCTGTGCTCTTCCCACCACGAGTATCGAAGCCCGGTTTTTAGCGCTGCAAGTCTGCAAACGTGCCGTTGTGCTACTGGGGGACAGCATGGGTGACATTGAATGTTTATAATAAACAACTTACCTTGAGCAATACGATAAAATTAATTTTAAAATTACATTAATTTAGATTGTTAACAACGTAGAAATTAATGAAACGAAAACTGTTGGTTGAAAATTGAGACCTCGATGAAACACCTCTTTTCAAAAGAATGTAAAAAAAATTATGTATATGAATATAAGTCCAGATTAATGCTATAGACACCACTATATATTTCCTAAGCGGCCCGGCTTGGCCAGGTGGTTAGGGCACTCGACTCGTAATCTGAGGGTCGCGGGTTCGAATCCCCGTCACACCAAACATGCTCGCCCTTTCAGCC
>NW_013747085.1:0-1539 GCF_000517525.1 Limulus polyphemus
CCCTTTTTGTCCTCTCCGATGGATCAGGACGACCCGGACGCTGCTCAGTTGTTTCCTTGCCGTGTTTCCTGAACTGCACGATGATTCTGTTGACTTTCGAAAGCGGAATTCCCAAATTCTGCGAAATTTGCCGCTGATTTATTCCACCATCTGCTTGACCAACTATCTTTCCTCTAACAAGTTCTGACAATTCGAGAGAACCTTGAGTTCTAGGTATGTTGTAGCACAAGATAATTAGTGTGCGGACCATTTTCATTCATATAATGCTTTGTGAACACAAATTAGTTAACATAAATCAGTTAAATGACGAAAAATTAGGTGTCTGTTTACTTGTGACCACTCAGTGTATATATATATATATATATTGTCATAACAAAGTATAACACAGAGAGGCTGTTTTAATATTTTATCAAATAAAGATCGAAAATCAAAAAGGGAAAAAATTATACCATAAGAAGCGGCAAATAATAAATAAATATATTAATCTTTGTGATGTTAAAGTCTGATTGGTGGCGCTGTGAACATTAAATCACCTATTTACTCTTTACAGTTTGTTTGTTTTCTGGTATGAGTTTTCCCTTTTTTTCTTTTAATGTTTTGTCAACAGTGTGTATCCTGTTCTTACAGGTTGTTATAAAAACATAACTTATGTTTTTCTTTGTTATGGTGTGAACGCCTTTTTCAGGCTGGTGAAGCGTAACTATAACTGGTTATAATTGCCATAAGACATTATTAGTAGGCCTATAGTATTGCAAAAATTACATTTTTTAGCTAGTCCTTGTGTTTGTTGTGTCACAGTCGGCGTGATGAACTCTGGATTGAGCAAAACGCGTCGTTGGCAGTGGATATGACTAACGAAGTGTGGTCGATATACTATTATCATACACTCTTCTAATTCTTGAAAATCTCTTAGGGACTATAAAAAGAATGTGGCAGTAAAATATATTGAATACATATGTATATATATAAAGAATCTCCTTTCCTATGATGATATTTTAAAAGATCTTTCAGGCAACAACGCAAAAACAAAAAGTGTTGCAAATAAAATACAAACATATAAGACTGCAAAAGAAAGAAGCAAATTAAAATGTGAGAAAAATAATAGATAACTTTAGTAAGAGAGATTTCTGTCAAAATGACAACTGGCATCAATCGTTCAGATTTGATCTCTATTCGCAAGTCTCGTATGTGGAAAAAAGAAAAGCACATACAACGCTCAAGTCCACAACGTGCCACAGTTAAACTACCCTTCACCGTCTGTAGCCAAACACTCAAGTCCACAACGTGCCACAATTAAACTACCCTTCACCGTCTGTAGCCAAACACTCAAGTCCACAACGTAGCCACAGTTAAACTACCCTTCACCGTCTGTAGCCAAACACTCAAGTCCACAACGTGCCACAATTAAACTACCCTTCACCGTCTGTAGCCAGTTCTGGAAGATAATGAAAAAAATATTATCAACATAAAAACAGGTTCTATCAACTGGGGATGAAAGTGAAGTTTCGGCCCTATAATAAAAACCGAGATTTCCAGCTT
>NW_013747086.1:0-1671 GCF_000517525.1 Limulus polyphemus
TGGTATATATATAAGATGGTCACGGCGTGACGTGACAGTGTGTGTGTGTGTGTAGGTAATGAGTAATTGAACTGCAGTCAGAGAGAGACGTATTGTTGAAGTGAGACGTGAACTATAGTTTGTTATAGCGCGACTGTTGAAGTTGAGTGTATCGTAAGTTATATTCAGAAAGAATAAACCAGTTTTATTTAAGAAAGGACTTGTGTCGCTAAAGTTTCGTCGGAATTAACAAACGGAGACGTAACAATATGAAACAATATTTTAGTATTCAGGAAAAACTAAAAACCAAAAGGGATTCGATGCACCTGGTCAACTAATTTTTCACCCATTTGGACCCTCCCGTAAATCTACATTTTTAAACATCTGCTCTAATCTGTCAGACCAAAATTAGGAATGGCTATACGCGAATATCTGAAACAAACGTTTCTGACCGAACTATCGGTGATGATATTCAGTGGAAGATAACAGAGAAAGCAATATGTGATTTTTCAACCTCTTTCCTTTCAACATTATGATTTCGGAAAAATTACCTTTTTGTGTAATGAAAGAACAGAGTGCACGGTTCTTTTGTCTTTTGTTGTTTTTTTTACGAGGCGAAGTAGCAGACTGCAAAAAAAAAAAATGTGCGTAACTGACGTCTCCATTTAAACGTGACAGAATTTGTTTGTATCGATTGGACGTTAAAATTAATGGCTTTCACTTTATGGGTAGATTTAGTGATTCTTTGGTTGTAAAATCTTTGGAAGTAACCTAATTTATCTCTGTTCGTGTTTTATTACTGCGTTCTTTAAAATATTAGGATTTTCTATTTGTGAAAGGATCAAACTTCTAACATAATATGAATTTAGATAATGTGGTCCAATTTCATCTTTTGTTTTCGTTTCACTTATAACCCCTCCCCTTCCCACCTAACCGCTGTGGCTCACCGATAAGACTCAAGGCTTAACACTCAAATTCCTTGTTCGATCCCCGCGACGGGCACGGCGAAAAAAAAACCATTGTGTAGCAATGAGTGTTTTTTTTTTTTAAATTAGTCTCAAATATTTTGTCTCGGGTAGTTCGAGCATGGCCAAGGAGTCATGGCTTGCACCCTTGGTCCATGGAGTCATGGCTCACAGTCTTTGGCCAAGGAGTCATGGCCCGCAGCCTTTTTGTATAGCTTTAGGTCGAAATTTCAAATAAACAAATACAACGTCACCTAGTTTTTAGAATGATTAATTTAAGTTTTTTTAACAAATCACAGGGAATGCAGCATGATCTGTGTTGTTGTTGTTGTTTCTTTATGTGCATAACTTAAGAGAGCTGGATTCATATTTCACTTATCGCCCAGTCTTCGGGGGCTTAGTTGTGTATTTGTCCTAATTCCTGGGTCGTAGAATATACCTTTCCTTTGATACAATGTGTACTGTGTTACTGCATGTCCAGGGGGTGACGGACAAATCGGGACATTCTTTACGATCTTCGTTACTGTTGTTTTTAAAGGACTATCATCGTTACTGTTGTTTTAGAGGACTATCATCGTTACTGTTGTTTTTAAGGGGATTATTATCGTTACTGTTGTTTTTAAAGGACTGTTATCGTTACCGTTGTTTTTAAAGGACTATTATCGTTACTGTTGTTTTAGTAGGACGTATTATCGTCACTGTTGTTTTAAAGGTACTATTATCGTTG
>NW_013747087.1:0-1537 GCF_000517525.1 Limulus polyphemus
TATTCGTTCAAAGCACTGGTGAATGTTTAATCCAGTATTTTTATTGGACAGTGTGTGTATATATATTCGTCAAAGCACTGATGAATGTTTAATCCAGTACTTATATTGGACAGTGTGTGAATATATATATATTCGTTCAAAGCACTGATGAATGTTTAATCCAGTATTTTTATTGGACAGTGTGTGTATATATATATTCGTTCAAAGCACTGGTGAATGTCTAATCCAGTACTTTTATTGGACAGTGTGTGTGTATATATATTCGTTCATAGCACTGGTGAATGTTTAATCCAGTATTTTTATTGGACAGTGTGTATATTAGCCAGACCGCTGACTGTAACAGACACTGATCATTGGCTTGCCCAGTCAATGAGTAGAGCCATCTCATATACATGTGATTTCTTCCACCACTATCTCATTGCAAAGACAAAGCATCAGTTTTACTGGGGAGGGGAGGAGTGGTGGTGAGTGCAATCCGGCATCTTAAATCCATTAATGAAGTTAAGTCAACTATTTTACAAGACGTTATCAGTTAGTTCTATCCCTGTAAACTTTGTAAGTTGTTTCGTTTTTCATAACACCAGGCGCCCTTCTGACACAATCGCATCAAGTGACCTTTTGACACGAGTTAAATACAATCTGTGGTTCAATAGTGGACAAATCTCTTGTCGCAGCAAGTGCTGTTGACTGTGACAGAGTGTCTTCTCTGTGGACAGAAATTCAAAATTCGGGATGGCTAATCCCGAATCCTTAGAGTCTGTGGCTTGGCCATTCATCCCACGTACATAACATTCAGTTCTGGTCTTACTGTATTGTGGAACTTACTGTATTAGCTAAGCCCTTAATTTTAACATGTAAATATTTCGAAATGTCTGTATTTTCTCTCAGTTCAGCTTGGATCCAAAGAATTATCACTCAACTTTCTTTGGTGCACACAAGACGCAAATCCACTAACTGGTACTTAGACACGATAGATGGCTCTTAACGTTTCGAGATTTGTGGGTATCTTTTCTGTTGGCAAATCAGATTGTAATGCTCGAAAGTCACGTGTGAAGGGTGGGGCCTGAGCAAACTGCTTTATTCTTGTGTTTAGTATTTAAAGCCAAGTTTTTCCCCTGTCGGATAGATTTTGTTTTGCTGATATTTTGTAGAGATTTTAGTATTAGTTTCCCAGATTTTGAAGGTTTATCTTCTTTTAACTATATTTTTTTCATAACTTATAATTCAAATGTATTTTTAGTTTTTCGTATGTTTGTTACTTTGATTGTTGTTTTACGTTTGTTTTCTTGTATGTTTGTTACTTTGTTGTTTTACGCTTGTTTTCTCGTATGTTTGTTACTTTGATTGTTGTTTTACGCTTGTTTTCTCGTATGTTTGTTACTTTGATTGTTGTTTTACGCTTGTTTTCTCGTATGTTTGTTACTTTGATTGTTGTTTTACCCTTGTTTTCTCGTATGTTTGTTACTTTGGTTGTTGTTTTATCCTTGTTTTCTCGTATGTTTGTTACTTTGATTGTTGTTTTACCCTTGTTTTCTCG
>NW_013747088.1:0-1534 GCF_000517525.1 Limulus polyphemus
TATTGGTAATTTTTTGTAATTACATAGCAACAGTATCAGTTTTAGGTGTATTGTACAGTTTCAAAGTTGTAACTAATTAACAAAAACTTGGTATGTGGTATTGGTAATTTTTTGTAATTACATAGCAACAGTATCAGTTTTAGATGTATTGTACAGTTTCAAAGTTGTAACTAACTAACAAAAACATGGTGTGTGGTATGGGCAATTTTTTGTAATTACATAGGAACAGTATCAGTTTTAGGTGTATTGTTGTAGCTACTAACACCAAAAATGGTGTATGGTGTAGCTGCACCCGTTTTTAATTCCGAACAGGGGTGATGATCATATCAGAGAAAATTCACATTGGTAAGTGGGATATAATGTACTTTTTATCTCGTAAAATTGACGGATAATCCTGTATCGTTTATGATTTCAAAAGATCCCCATTATCACATCATCAGTATAAATAGTAATCCCATAAGAAAGTAACAAATCTTTAGAATAAACTGTGTAGCGTTTAAAAAAAAAACTGTTCGGAAGGAAAATCTCCTGTACTGTATTCTGTGTGTGTTTTTCTTAGAGCAAGGCCACATCGGGCTATCTGCTGTGTCCACCGAGGGGA
The DNA here is from genome assembly GCF_000517525.1 of Limulus polyphemus. Lineage (NCBI taxonomy): Eukaryota > Metazoa > Arthropoda > Merostomata > Xiphosura > Limulidae > Limulus > Limulus polyphemus. The sequence continues at coordinate 602 of NW_013747088.1, forward strand.
ATCGAACCCCTGATTTTAGCGTTGTAAATCCGAAGACTTACCGCTGTCTCAGCGGGGGGACTACTGTATTCTTCGACTGTCTCGGGTTACATATCCTAGAATTCTATTTGAACAACGAAACTCGTGGTAAGGGGGTGGGGGTGATTTACGTTAAACGAGGTGTGACCAACCTTTAACACTTGAAGAGCATCTGACATGTAGACAAAACCTTCCGAAATACTGCTAAGCAACAACATTCATGCTGATGTTTAAACTTTGATTAAACCAGTACAACCCGTTCAACAGTGGAGTGGTCGGTGGAGTATGACCTGTGTGATGGGGCGTTAATATAAATAAATGGAAGAAGTAAAATAAATAATGTCTGGATTAATGTCAGTTAGAAATATTCCAAGAGTCACTTGGCAACCACTGAATAGTCCATATATGCAATACGACACTCCTCTATTAGGCTATTTCCGTTTCGTTGTGTATTAAGCATAAAAACATAAACCAACCCTCTACATTTTGAAACTTTTATATCTGTATTACATGAACAACAATGAAATGCATTCAAATCTCACACTAAAATATGTTTTTTTCGTGTCCACAAGTTTGTTAAATTCTGGGAGACACTAGTTTATCGACGGGAGACTGGCGATACATTCTACGTTACTTTTCTTGCGTGTTTCTGACCTAACTGTAGGAGATTATCAGTGACAAGCCGTGTAAAACAATGGCCACTATAATAAACCATCAACTAAACTGAAAGAAACATTAGGACCTCATGATAGTTAAAAATAAAACGTCACGCTTAGGAAAGTAAGTATAGAAATCCCCGTTTCCATTTTGGAATGTTAACTGCAAACACTCACAAGTATTTGATCTCTACGCACTCCACAATCTGAGGGTCGCGGGTTCGAATCCGCATCCCACCAAACATGCTCGCCCTTTCAG
>NW_013747089.1:0-3063 GCF_000517525.1 Limulus polyphemus
GTCAATTTTATATCAAAACCTCGACAGAAAATGTATCTAAATCTCTATTTTTTGGAGGGGGGGGGATTAAAATATTACAGGATCTGAGAAGATGAAAAATATTTGAATTGTTAATATATTTCTAATAACACCAGTGATTCTGTTTTTACACCTTCTCATTCAAATACACAACATAACATGGGGGTGGCTAAAACATTTGAATTGTTATTACAATTCTAATAATACCAGTGATTCTGTTTTTACACCTTCTCATTCAAATACACAACATAACATGGGGGTGGCTAAAACATTTGAATTGTTATTACAATTCTAATAACACCAGTGATTTTGTTTTTATACCTTCTCATTTAAATATACAACATAACATGAGGGTGGCTAAGACTTTGAATTGTTATTACAATTCTAATAACACTAGTGATTCTGTTATTACACCTTCTCATTCAAACACAAATAACATGGGGGTGGCTAAGACTTTGAATTGTTATTACAATTCTAATAACACTAGTGATTCTGGGTTTACACCTTCTCATTCAAATACACAACATAACATGGGGGTGGCTAAGACTTTGAATTGTTATTACAATTCCAATAACACTAGTGATTCTGGGTTTACACCTTCTCATTCAAATACACAACATAACATGGGGGTGGCTAAGACTTTTTCATGTGGTGAGTGTTTGTTTGTTTGTTATTAAGCACAAAGCTACACAATGGGCTATCTGTGCTGTGCTCACCACGGGTACCGAAACCTCGTTTTTAGCGACATAAGATTTAAGACTTACCTCTGAGCCACTGGAAGGCGGGAGAAGGGGTCCTTTCTAATATCAATAACACACGTAGTTCTAAGTAAGCTGTCAGTCGGTAGAAGTTTAGTACCTGGTTCATAGCAAAGTTCATGTCGAAATAAAAAAAAAACTCATTAGAAAACAAAGTAGCTAATGAATAGAGAGTTATAACGGTAATTTTGATAAATTTTGTAGAATTAAATCCAATTTTCCGTGACCATCATTAACCGAGTTATAAAAAATGTTTTCCTTCTTCCATTATTCCATTCGATGTATGTGTTTGATCTTTCATCTTGTGCTGGATATTTATCCTCGAAATGGAAACGTTTGCCACCACGAAAAACTAAAAATCTATGCGAATTATTTTATAGTTTTGGGATGATAAGTTTATTTCCATGTTTCTGTAAATGTTTGAAATTATTTCTTGGCGAGTACGTTATACCTTTAGAATTTAACTGTAATTAATTTAATCTTATTAATTGTATTCAAAATCAGTTTCCGGCTATTTGCTTAGACGAAATTGAATCCGAATCCATAGGTTTCAATTTCAGACAATTTTCGGTTCCTGCTTCACCTAATGTACATAAAGCGTTTGATTTCACATGAAGTAAGCGGTTGTGGTGGCCCGGCATCGTCACATTATAATGCCCCCACGGCTGAAAGGGCGAGCATGTTTGGTGTGACGGGGATTTGAACCCGCGACCCTCAGATTGCGAGTCGAGCGCCCTAACCACCTGGCCGTCAATCCCACTATTTGTTGGTAAAAGAGTAGCGGTGGGTGGTGATGACTAGCTGCCTTCCCTCTAGTCTTACACTGCAAAATTAGGGACGGCTAGCGCAGATGGCCCTCGTGTAGCTCTGCGCGAAATTCATAACAAACAAATCGAAGATGATTACGACGGTTGTATCGTTATATACTTAAAAAAATATTCTCTCATTTCGCTAATTGTCTGCTGTGCATGTATGGCTGATTTACCTTTTCAATACTGTACGTTGCATATGTTTTGAATAATTATCTTTCAATTAAGCTTTGCCCAGGTGTTGTTAAAAGACAAAAAGTTAATTGTTTAATTAGATCGTTCCCTTTGGAATGGTTTCCTTGATGCAGGTCATTATTAGGCCATTTTAACGTTTTGTCCACAGTTTTTTTTCATACATTTTTTTCACGTTATTATTTTTTTTAGCTGTAAAAGATGTGACTTTCCCCATAGGGTGGTCCAAAATCATCTTTCCTCTTTTAAAATTTAATAAAAAAAATACAACCACGCAGTTTCAACATCTTGTAGCCAAACTCAAACAATTTTTACTGTTATTTTTTTCACTCCAGAGAGTAGTGTTACCGTGCAAGAAAAGGTAACTTACAACGCTAGAAACCGGGTTTCTACACCCGTGGTGGGCAGAGCACAGATATTCCAATGTGTAGCTTTATTCTTATCCACAAACAAACAAATACAAAGATGACGTTTAGCTGAAATTACCCAAACTTCTGTTAAAAAAAGTAATTTAATTTGGGTTTCATGGAAAATAAACTCATTTAGCGATGTGTAATTTACATATAGAAAAATATAAGAAATTAGAGATATATGTTTAAGCGATTCCAAAGCTTACAATGTTAGTTGTGTATGATTATGTTCACTTCTTTAACTTTACTATGTGTTCACTTATCTTTATCATTAAAAATAGTATCACTACTGGAGTCCAAACTTGAAGAACGTATCTTTCTTAGATATACAAATGAAGGACATCAAAGCAATAATGCCACTGCCTATTCCTGTTTTTTTTTTTTGTATTTTACTTAATCTGTCCAAGACAAAAACAAGTACGTAGTGTTACATATCTTGCCTTAAGAAATGTCATAACATAACATTTTAGGACAACATGGGATCTATTGGTCCATCTCGGTTGTTCCATCCATCCTCTAAACTAAATTAAAATAAATACATTTTTAAAAAATCTTAAAGCCAGCCCTTATCATTCATACACTTATAAAGCTTTTTTCTTAAACTCGCTTACATTTATTGCCTACACAACTTCTGAAGGCAACCCATTCCAAAGGCCAGCCACTCTGTTAGAAAAACGAAACTGTCTTAGCTGAAGATGATTCCTACCCTGCCAAAATTTATATTTATGTCCCCTAGTCCTACTATTCTCACCATTACATGTGAAAAAAGATGATGAATCAACACTACCAGTTCCCTTTACAATCTTAAACACCTCAATCAGATACCCTCTAACCCTTCTTTTTTTTTCAAGAGAAAACAATTTGAGAGATTTGAAC
>NW_013747090.1:0-1538 GCF_000517525.1 Limulus polyphemus
ATTGATGTAAGCAAAAGATGGGTGTAAATATACTTTAGTAGACATTTTGTAGATCATATCAAATGCTTATCAAAGTTTTTAAATAAGTTTAACGTCAGACCGAAGATTTGTTTATTGTTTATTTGTTTATTGATAGCATTAACTATATTTGTTTATTGATAGCATCAACTAAAATTAAAAGCCAATGCAGCAGTAAACTGTTAAAAAAATGTAAAATTCAACTGAGCGCATATGCACGTAAGTAGCTTGAAATTTATTCTCCATAAATGGACATAAAAACTTAAAAAATAAGATTAGTAAAAAAAATGTTAATTTAAAAGGGGGAATAGGGATCGTCAAAAAGTACAGAAACAGGTTGAACCAAACTGCAAATATTATATTTTCAAGCCTACAACTAGGGACTCAATAAAAAGTAAACAAACAAGGCGGGAAATAGTGTCTACTTATTTTCTCAAGCTACAAATTCCCATTTTGATTCTATGTTTACAGTATTTATTAATTTTTGTGGAATCAAATAGGGACTTGAAGCTTAAGAAAATATTGTAGACACTATTTCAAGCCTTGTTGGTTTACTTTTTATAAAGTCCCTAATTGTAGGCTTAAAAATATAATTTTTGAATTTTGATTCAACTTGTTTCTGGACTTTTTTGACAATCCTTATTTGCCCTTCTTAAATCAACAATCTTTTACTAATTTTATATTATATATATATAATCTAAGCTGCTTTTATAAAATACTGTTAATAAATATTTACAAACATTGGATTTTGAACGACTGTATTGAAATAGCTTTTAGTCCAGCTTCAGGCTAAATATAACTCACCACAAAAGATGAAACAAAACTTTTATAATAGATATTTTGACCAAGCCACACGCTCACAGGATCAAGGAAAAGAAGCACATCGCACTGAGGAATGGTTAGTATAAAGATAGATAAAACACAGATAAGATGGTTCAGGAGATAGGTAGATAAATAAACTAGGAAAACATTTAAATAGAGATACAGAGAATAATTACCATATAATTAGATAGAAAGAATCAGATATAGTTTGTTGGTTTCATATTTCAACTATTATGTTTGCCTACAAATGTTAAGTACAAACGATTTTGGATCCTCACCATTTCGATTCAGTACACGTAGCAATGTCCGGCCATGCTCTCTCTGACGACCGTGAATCTTGACAATAGCCCTGCATAGTAGTTCCATTGAAAATAAAATCCTCTGTGTCACTGCACAACATTCCACCCTAAAAGCTCTCTATAATCTACCTAGTACGAGGATGACTGTTTCTCAGCGCTCATTTCAATAGACTGATCGCACAGAAATCCACAGGTGATTTAAACGGCATGTCTTTGTATGAAAGCAATATGTGTGCACATGGTTTGTTTCGCTTGTCTAGAAGCAGATTCTTCTTCAGTATATTACTTATTGTTATCTGAGGCACGTGGACTGTTTTAGTCGCTAGAGTTTGTGTTGGTGGATTCTCACCTATTACAAGGCACTTACCTCAGCTGGAACATGACCTTTCATGGTGCCTC
>NW_013747091.1:0-1538 GCF_000517525.1 Limulus polyphemus
ATCTTCTCTATCTATCATGCAAAGTAATTTTCATATGCGAAATCTTTATAATGTCTGGATAGTTATCAAATGTTTCTTAAGAAAAAACTTTATATTTTATCTGTTATTTTCAGTAATTAATCTCTATATGGGTTTGGTAGATTTGAACTACCTCACAACCACCAAAAAAATAAAGAAATAAACATAAATTATTCCTCTTTCATTCCAGAATGAACAAAAATTATAACACAATTATTATTTTTATTATACTGACCTTTCACCCGTGCCTGGCTAACAAAACAGAAGTTAAAATGACGCGGCTTATGTATACACTCATGTTACCATATCAAATAACATAAAACTGACCTTTGGTCTGTACAAAGTAATTTGTCTTGGCTATGTTTTAGTTGACTAGTATTTTGTAAAATACAGTCACATTTCAATTATTGTACATTATATATGTATATAAATTATTGCTATTTTGAAATAAGTTATTAAACATATTTTTCCTAAAACATAGAACAGTATATAAAGAAATAAAGCAAACAATTATCTCTTCTAGTTACAACCTTTGTATTCGGTTGCTGCTTGACATAGGTCACTAAGCCTTTATATGAAACAAAATATTTTTTTTAGGTTTTATATATACTTTTGAATAAGTAAAAAGTCATAAATTACTACATCAATATCATAGAATTCAACTATAATTTATCAAACTTGGTAACTAGCATCTATTTTACTCTTAAACAAATATATAATTTCAAGCAGTTTGTTTTGTTTGTTTTTTTTGTAATTAGCCACAAAGCTACACAATGGGCTATCTGTGCTCTGCCCATCACGGGTATCGAAACCCGGATTCTAGTGTTGTAAGTCCGCAGACATACCACTGTGCCACTGGGGGGCATTTCAAGCAGACTAAAAACACAACCTACCTCATTAAAATCTTGGTTCAAAAGAAAGAAATGGTGCTAGCTATGTTAGAAAGGCTGTTTATTCAAGCAGAAACAAGAACTGCTACAACTCCCAAACATAAACTATTAATAGGCATTGAAATGAGATGGTTTCTTGAACAAGTTCCTATGTTGGCAACTCTGACAGACAAACAGGTTGAATGGTAAAAAGAAGTTCAAGCTCTCATGATACAAGTTATGCTATTCCCTGCAGTAACAGAAAATTCTGAAATATTTCTAAAGCACATGGAGCCCTCATATTTTGCTGTCTTGGGGATGTTAGAAAATCAGAAACCACAGTTGGCATAAAAATTCCATTGCTTGGAAAAACTGAAAAACAACACATGCAGAAGATAATAAGAGTGGCCTTGGGAATCACATTAAGAAAGCTCTGAGGGACAGTCTAGAACTCTATTATACAAATAAGAATTTGATGGCCTACAGGGAGACACAGCAGTGAACCACCCTTTTAAGAGCAAAACTAGTGAGGACACCTGGCAAAAGATAATTTCTAAGATTGCTGAAAATCTATTGGCTGAACTAGGTTATATCAAACAGGAACCTAAAGGTAATAATGATGTTCTTGTCCAAGATTGATGAAAATCTATT
>NW_013747092.1:0-1175 GCF_000517525.1 Limulus polyphemus
ATATATATATTGTTGTAAATGTTTAATCAGAAGTTTTTATTTACCATGTATATGTATATCGCTGTGTATGTTTAATCAGAAGTTTTTATTTACTATATATATATATCGATGTGAATTATTTTTCAGATGATGTATTTACCATGTATATGTATATTTTTGAGAATAATTAATCAGAAGTTTTATTTACCATATATATATCGTTGTGAATTTTTAATCAGAAGTTTTTATTTACCATATATATATATCGTTGTGAATTTTTAACCGGAATTTGTATTTCCCATATATATATATCGTTGTTTATTTTTAATCAGAAGTTTTTATTTATCATATATATATATATGGATGTGAATGTTTAATCAGAATTTTTATTTACCATATATATATCGATATGAATGTTTAATCAGAAGTTTTTATTTGTTTTATATATATCGATGTGAATGTTTAATCAGTAGTTTATATTTACCATATATATATCGATGTGAATGTTTAACCAGAAGTTTTATTTACCATATATATATATATATTGTTGCAATGGTTAATCATAAGTTTTTATTTACCATATATATATATATATATCGTTGAGAATGTTTAATCAGAAGTTTTATTTACCATATACATATCGTTGTGAATTTTTAATCAGAAGTTTTTATTTACCATATATATATATATCGATGTGAATGTTGAATCAGTAGTTTATATTTACCATATATATATATCTTTGTAAATGTTTAATCAGATGTTTTATTTACCATATATGCATATATCATGTAAGTGTTTAGTCAGAAGTTTTTATTTACCATATATATATATATCGGTGTGAATGTTTAATCAGTAGTTTATATTTACCATATATATATCCATATAAATGTTTAATCAGAAGTTTTTTTTACCATATATATACATCGTTGTAAATGTTTAATCATAGGTTTTATTTACCATATATATACATCGATGTGAATTTTAAACAGAAGTATTTATTTACCATATCTATATATATATCAATGTGAATTTTTAAACAGAAGTCTTTATTTACCATATATATATATATATATGTATGTATCGTTGTGAATGTTTAATCAGAACCTTTTATTTACCATATATATATATATATATATATCGGTGTGTAATTTTAAACAGTAAGTTTTGTTACCTATATATATATATATATATATATA
>NW_013747093.1:0-498 GCF_000517525.1 Limulus polyphemus
ATATATTGATGTGAATGTTTAATCATTTTTTTTATTTACCATATATATATATCGATGTGAATGTTTAATCAGAAGTTTTATTTACCATATACATATATCGATGTGAATTTTTTTCAGAAGATTTTATTTACCATATATGTTTATATCGTTGTAGGTGTTTAATCACAAGTTTCTATTTACCATGAATATGTATATGGTTGTGAATGCTTCAACAGAAGTTTTTATTAACCATATAAATATATAAAACGTGTGAATGTTTAATCAGAAGTAATTATTTACCATATATATATCAATATTAATGTTTAATTAGAAGTTTTATTTACCATGTATATGTATATCGTTGAGAATATTTAATCAGAAATTTTATTTATCATATATATATCGTTGTGAATTTTTAATCAGAAGTTTTTATTTACCATATATATATATATCGTTGTGAATTTTTAACAGGAATTTGTATTTACCATATATATATATATATATATATATCGTGTGAAT
>NW_013747094.1:0-921 GCF_000517525.1 Limulus polyphemus
AACAAGACTACACCAGCAGTGTAACAGATGTCACATCAAGAATATATCAAATATCTAATAGTAATAGAGCTATAGTTATTTGACACAATAATAACAAGACTACATCAGCAGTGTAACAAACATCACATCAAGAATATATCAAATATCTGATAGTAATGGAGCAAAAGTTATTTGACACAATAAAAACAAGACTACATCAACAGTGTAACAGATGTCACATCAAGAATATATCAACTATCTGATAGTTATTTGACACAATAAAAACAAGACTACATCAACAGTGTAACAGATTTCACATCAAGAATATATCAACTATCTGACAGTGATATAGCTATAGTTATTAGACACAATAAAAACAAGACTACATCAACAGTGTAACAGATGTCACATCAAAAATATATAAAATATCTGGCAGTAATGGAGCAAAAGTTATTTGACACAATAAAAACAAGACTACATCAACAGTGTAACAGATGTCACATCAAGAATATATCAACTATCTGATAGTTATAGTTATTTGACACAATAAAAACAAGACTACACCAACAGTGTAACAGATGTCACATCAAGAATATATCAAATATCTGGTAGTAATATAGCTATAGTTATTTGACAATAATAATAACAAGACTACACCAGCTGTGGAACAGATGTCACATCAAGAATATATCAAATATCTGATAGTAACAGAGCTAGAGTTATTTAAAACACCATAATAACAAGACTACATCAGCAGTGTAACAGATGTAACATTACAATTAAGTAACAGATGTCACATCAGGCATATATCAAATAACCAATAGTAATATAGCTATAGTTATTTGACAGAATAATAACAAGACTACATCAACAGTGTAACAGATGTTACATCAAGAATATATCAAATATCTGGTAGTAATAGATCTATAGTTATTTGACACT
>NW_013747095.1:0-1771 GCF_000517525.1 Limulus polyphemus
TAAAAAATTTGATTTTACTCATAAAAAAGTTTTCAGTAATATAATCCATGATCTTTAAGTAGATTAACACCAAGACTAATTTTCAACTTAAGTATTCTTGGTTTCAACTGAGTAACTGAAAACAAAGATGAGGTAACACAATGCAAGCAGTTTTGTTTTAGTCATCAAATCACTGCATTACAGAAATGCTTAAAAGCTGTAGTTTCCTTTAATTACTGTGGACTGGGAAACTAAATGTATATACAGACATATATATACAAAATAGGTCCTTCCAACAAAATAAGAATGGATAATTTTAATGGAATGACTCCTCAGCATATTTGTTTTCAAGCAACTTAAAGAATGTTCATACAATAACAAAAGAAGCTAAAAAGACATTATCATCAAGATAATGAATATGTTGAGCCTAAATGAAGATCTACATACAATAATTAACTGTTTTACTTACATGCTCCGTTAACATTAGAATTACAGATACAGTCCATATGAGCTCCACTGGACTTGTGAATACATTTTTCTAAACAATTAATGTGTCTAATTATTTGTGGGTTCATGACTTTGTTGGTTACAGAAATCAATCTCTAATACCATACAAGTCAGACACACACACAAAATGACTTCAATGTTACAATTACAGTTCTACTAATTACTGCTGAAGTTCCATATTGTACAAAATGAGTAAATTCATGATGAAGTCTTCATTCAATTTGTTTTGGCAGTGACTGTTGATAAAAATATTGCCCCCTGTGGCTCATTGGTAAGTCTGAAGGCTTCTAACACTAAATACTGGATTTTGATACCCATGGTGGGCACAGCACAGATAGCCCATTGTGTAACTTTGTGCTTAACTACAGACAAACAAACTAAAAATATTTTATGAATGTATGGTTTGAAAATAATTTTTCAGTGATTGAAATGAAAACAAAATTCAATTTAACCTTAAGAAGCATATTTCTAAGATTTCACATTGTTTATTTAGAATCTCTGAAGATAAATTTTAAATGAAAAGGTATAAAATTTTAAAACTTATAGTTGAAAATTTTACTACTTTATTATGTTCATCTGTTTCATAGAAATGAAAAAAGAAGCAGAAGGCATTCTTTCTTTTGGTCTTCTTTATTAAAGGTTAAATTATTTCTGTTTATAACAAATACAAATAATTTAGGAATATCTAAAATGTTATTATAAAATATTAAATTACAGTGTTTCTCACTTTTTAGGTTTGCGAATAATTGTCAATACTATGCTTCATTCCATCCGGATGTTGGCAGAGGTGCTGGCTTTGACTGTTTTTTGTGTGATGGTTTTTGCACTTCTTGGACTTCAGGTTAGATGTTAGGAACTACTGAATCTACTTAACTCTCAGCCAACTTGTTTTTATACCACTTATTACGAGCAGGATCTATGGTATAATGTTCATTACCGGTGGAGTCCATGTATTATATTGTAGTGTGTAAATTTATGCTTTTGTCTTTCACGCAGCATAGTTCTATCTCAAAATGACTACCTTCATTAACCCTCTATGACTTAACCCTCAAAACATCTAACTTCATTAACCCTCTATCACATGACCCCAAAGTGATTATTTTCATTAAATCTACATAACTTAACCCTCAAAATGACAACCTTCATTAAACATATATGACTTAACCCTCAAAATGACTACCTTCATTAATCATCCATGACATGAACCCTCGAAAAATACCTTCATTAAACCTCTGACTTAACCCTCAAAATGACTACCTTCATTAATCATCTATGACATGAACCC
>NW_013747096.1:0-786 GCF_000517525.1 Limulus polyphemus
ATATATTGATCAAACACCATTCTTAACCGTTCTTCCTTTGAACAGCTCTATATGGGTGTACTTCGACGTAAATGCCTAGTTGATGTACAGAATTGGAATGAATCGGTAGCGGGTTATACAGAAGGTGTTGCTTCGGACAATGTCACTGTTTGGTTGGTTGATGGAGGAGGCCAGCCTCGTGTTTGTGATAATTCATCAACTCTCCGGTGAGTTTTTGTCTTTTATTGTAGATCTTATTTTTAAAAACAACCTTTTTTATGGTGAACTCTATGTTGAAACCTGTTTGTGAAAATTTTCTCAAATTGGTAGAAAAAAAATTATTATTATTAAGGTTGTTATCATGATTGAAACAAGGTGGAATCCAACACTTGATATACTCCAGAGATATGTAGAACAAGAACCAACAACTGAAGGTTGTTGTCATGATTCAAACAAGGTGGAATCCAACAGTTGATATGCTCCAGAAATATGTATAACAAGAACCAACAACTGAAGGCTGTTATCATGATTCAAACAACGTGCAATCCAACAGTTGATATGCTCCAGAGATACGTAGAACAAGAACCAACAACTGAAGGTTGTTATCATGATTCAAACAAGGTGTAATCCAACAGTTGATATGCTCCAGAAATATGTAGAACAAGAATCAACAACTGAAGGCTGTTATCATGATTCAAACAACGTGCAATCCAACAGTTGATATGCTCCAGAGATACGTAGAACAAGAACCAACAACTGAAGGTTGTTATCATGATTCAAACAAGGTGTAATCCAACAGTTGATATG
>NW_013747097.1:0-1535 GCF_000517525.1 Limulus polyphemus
GGCAACAATGTAATTGAACTGCAGACAGAGAGAGACTGACGATTGAGTCGAGCACGTGAGTCGTTCGTTGTGAATTATAGCGTTTGTTCAACTTATAGTGTGACCGTTGAAATTAAGTGAATTTCAAAGTTGTATTGAGAAAGAATAAACCAGTTTTATTTAAGAAAGGACTTGTATCGCTAAAGTTTCTTCGATAATAATTTTTACGGAAAATTAACTAACGACCAAAGACGTAGCAGTTTGAACAAAATGCGTCGCCAGTAATGGATATGGCGAACATAGTGTGGTTGGAATATTATAATTATAAGGAATTGAATAAAGAATGTAGTGTTGTAAATTTAATAATTCTAAAATTCTTGTCTTATGACAAGTATAATTATACATATTCAAGAAAGGATTTAACATAAAATAATAATTTTAATATATTATGATGATAATAAATTGACATAATCATATTAAACAAACAGTCACAAACTAAAAAAATATTAAGCCTACTTGTCTCTATCCAATGTATTCAAAAATAGTATTTCATGAATAGTCCTTAAAATGCTGTTGTAAGCCATACTTTTAATATATATATATACGTGTGTGTGTGTGTGTTAGCTAGAGAGAGCTGCGGGTCGCAGGTTTGAATCCCCTTCCCACCAAACATACCGACCCTTTCAGCCGTGGAGGCATTATAATGTTTTGGTCAATCCCACTATTCGTTAGTAAAATAGTAGCCCAAGAGTTGGCGGTAGGTGGTGATGACTAGCTACCTTCCCTCTAGTTTTTCACTGCTAAATTAGGGAGAGCTACCGCAGATAGCCCTCGCGTAGCATTGCGCGAAATTCAAAACAAACAAACCAAACCATTGTTCTTCCATTGACGGGTTATTTTAAATTATATGGAGAATATATTTCAAAGTCCTGTACACATAAACGATAAAAAATTAGTTGATTTCTTCCTTAACGTTTTTACAAACTTCTCTCACCATACACAGTTGTAGGAAACATTTACACTGCACTATACTAACCTGAAAAATAAACTTCCTCATACCACTCCATCACAGCTGGAAAAAAAAAAAGACTGGTTTGCTCTACCCTTTAGAAACCACTCTTATTATATCGGAACAAAACTTTACAATATTCACAATTATACTGTATTTATACTCTATTCTCGAATCTACTAGAAAACTTAATTACAAATTCTCTATATGTTCCTAAGCTTATCTAATTTTAATGTCGTCAATACTATCCGCAAATCCCTCCAACTAACAAACAAATTAAAACATTAAAAATAACGCTTACAGGTTACAACAATACATAAAGAAATCAATAGCCCACCTTCAGTGGCTCAGAAGTAAGTCTGAGAGCTCACACCGCTAACAACCGAGTTTCGAGCTTAACAACAACAAAAGCAATTAATAATTTTGTGCTTTTCACACATGCATTTATCCCCCCTCACACCAAACATGCTCGCCCTTTCATCCGTGGGGGCGTTATAATGTGACCGTCAATACCACTATTCGTTGGTAAAAGAGTAGCCCAAGAGAT
>NW_013747098.1:0-1537 GCF_000517525.1 Limulus polyphemus
ACTCGCTGACGCAACAATACAAACCTAGCTTCACACCAATATACAGGCCTAGCTTCACACTAATATACAGGTCTAGCTTTACACCAATATACAGGCCTAGCTTCACACCAATATACAGGCCTAGCTTCACACTAATATACAGACCTAGCCTCACACCAATATACAGGCCTAGCTTCACACCAATATACAGGCCTAGTTTCACACTAATATACAGGCCTAGCCTCACACTAACATACAAACCTAGCCTCACACCAATATACAGGCCTAGCTTCACACTAACATACAGACCTAGCCTCACACCAATATACAGATCTAGCTTCACACCAATATACAGGTCTAGCTTCACACTAATATACAGGCCTAGCTTCACACCAATATACAGGCCTTGCTTCACACCAATATAGAGACCTAACCTCACACCAATATACAGACCTAGCCTCACACTAATATACAGACCTAGCCTCACACTAATATACAGGCCTAGCCTTCGCTTTAATATAAAGATCAAGTACCTAAATTTCTTCGTTCGTGGCTCGTGTATAAATATATTGTAGTGACTTTAAGGTCTCGTACATTGGTAAAACGAAACGCCACATAAAAACTAGTCTGTGAACATTTAGTAGTATCTACCAAAACCTACCGCCCACTATACCTAAACCCAGTCATTCATGTATTCGTTCACATGCTTACAGCACGGGTCACAATATTTCATTTAACGATTTCTCTGTCAATACTACATGATCTTCAGATCTTGACCTCTACATTAAAGAAAGTTTACTCTTAGCTAAAGACCGCCCGACTCTTAACGACTTACAAACCTCTTTAGATCTAAAATTATTCTACATTTAGAAACATAAAATTCATCTGTTGTTCAATACATCTGTAATATTTTGTAAGACGATTTTTAGGTTTCGCTGAAGATGGAATGAGTGTATTCAAAAAACGTTCGAATTTTGTAAATAAAATGTTTAGAGTTTTGTCGTCATCTTCATTATCAAACTTAGAACAGTTGTGTTATTTCTTTGTAATTCCATAACATTTGACTACAGAGGACTAAAGAAGAAATGCTGTACAAGAACTTTGGACTTAATTTCTATATAGGTCATTAGTGACTTTCACTTGCTGAATACCCCCTTCCTAGTCTATCTCTTCCGTAGGTCATTAATGACTTTCACGTGCTCAATACCCCCTTCCCAGTCTATCTCTTCCTGTTAGTGCGATAGTATTCTGTCATTAGAATACCTCCTCCCAGTCTCCCTCTCCCTGTTCGAGTATGATAGTTGTACTTTAATTACAAGAATCCCTCCAGTCTCCCTCTCCCTGTTCGAGTATGATAGTTGTAGCTCAATTACAAGAATCCCTCCAGTCTCCCTCTCCCTGTTCGAGTATGATAGTTGTACTTTAATTACAAGAATCCCTCCAGTCTCCCTCTCCAAGTATGATAGTTGTACTTTAATTGCAAGAATCCCTCCAGTCTCCCTCTCCCTGTTCGAGTATGATAGTTGTACCTTAATTACAAGAATCCCTCCAGTCTCCC
>NW_013747099.1:0-2829 GCF_000517525.1 Limulus polyphemus
GGAAACGATGATCATCGGAGAGTTCGTGAAGCACCCAAACACCTTATTTATGGAGTTTTCCACTATTCCTTAGATGTTTACGTATTGTTTCATGAGCGACATGCAATTTCATGGCCATTTCATGAGTGTGTTGCTTTGGGTTAGACTCAACAAGCATCTTCAGAGCATCAATATCAATTCCAACGTGTCGGCCCCTGCCATCACAATTTTTAATTCTAAAGACATCTGAACGAAATTTGCTGAACCATCGTTGACACTTACGAACGTTCAAAACATTTCCATAAACTTCTTTGACATTGTTTGTGGCTACAGAGGCGTTGATTTCCTTTCTTGTATTCAAACAGCATTACAAACAGAACGTATGTCTCGTCTTGTGTCATCACTATAAGGGATAAGAGTATTCTAAACTTTACACATTATATAGACTACACTAACGTGACGTTTAGGTGGTTCGTTTAACTATTATAGGTGATGTACGTTTTTTGAGGGGTGGTTAATGAAAGTGTTCCAAAACGCGACATTAATTTATTGATGACCTAATAGATTTTGAAGTATAAATGAACTTGTTAAACTTTATAAACCCTGGTATATATAAGATGGTCACAACGTGACGGAACAATGAGTAATTGAACTGCAGTCAGAGAGTGTGTAATTGAGTATTGTTGAAGTCGAGCACGTGAGACGTTTGCTATAGCGCGACTGTTGAAATTAAGTGTATCGCAAAGTTATATTCAGAAAGAATAAACCAGTTTTATTAAGAAATGACTTGTGTCGCTAAAGTTTAGTCGGAAACAATTTACGGAAAATTAACTAACGAACGGAGACGTAACAATATTTTAGGTACAAACCTCTCCACTAAGATATTATGTAGAATAAATATGGCATCTTCTATAATTCTTCTTCAATGTGAAATCGATATTATCTAATTCTAATGCATAGGAAAATATTTCATAATAAGTTATGACCGTACAAAAAGTGTTAAATATTTTATTAAAATCATGATTTTTTTTCAAAAAGCACCTATCAATCTAGGACGGAACACCAGTGCTCCAAGGAACATAGTTTGGGAAACGCTGCTCTAGAACATTCACACCAATCAAAGCTTGCCCAGTGGCTCTTACATTAACATTACTCGTTATAGGCAATGATTGATCCTCAATGTAGTGAAAGATATTATTCATGCGAAACTTTTGCTCAGAATACACATTGTAAAATTAAAAACATGACTTAATGTTTTATAATTATTCAAATAAATCAACTTAATGACCGATAAGACTTAGGCCTAAGTTCTGTATTTGAAATCATAGTTAGGACTAACATTAAGCTTAAGCAACAAAAAGTTAAATTTAACAAAACCTTAAGAGTTTTACATTTTCTATTGAGATTACCAAAATAAATTTATGAGCAAATTTATTTTAAAGCTATGGAAGAAAGTTTATATATATATTTATTTGTTGTAGCTATTTTAATAAGACATTTTCTATACGTTATTAGGCCTAAGCTACAGTTAAACTCTGTGAATGAAAATAGTGAGTGGACGCTAACACTAAAGCGTTAGATCTAACTTTCCAAAAGCTACAATACAGAAAATAAGTGTTTTATTTGTTTTTGCTGTCTGAAGAAAATATTAAAATAATTTGTAAATAGAAAATATTATTTGTTGTTTTCTGCACGAAGCGCTATAATAAGTTACCTGTTCTCTTTTCATCACAGGGAATCAAGCACTTAGTTCAACGTTGTGTATCAGGAAACTTATTGCTGACTCATCCAACGATACATATAAAGTGAATATTGGAAAGAGGTTCGTAGTGACGTACTCTTTTTTTCTTTTTTTTATGTTTAGCGGTGGATCAGCAGTAACTTTACGAACTTACAACGCTAAAATCCAGCACAGATAGCCCATTGTGTAACTTTGCGCTAAAACACAGCTCTTTTGAACACTGTTATATACATGTAACGTAAGGTCTCCCCTTTTGTTTTTTTTAGAAGTTGATATAAATTTAGATCTAAGGAAGCTAAATGTGGTGCCTTGGATTCGGCGTAAACACACCAAGTTATATTTTATTTATTAAATTTCGTTTTAATTTCTGACGCTCTTAACCTTTTTTTAACTTATTAAGACTTTTTTTCATCATTTCTATTTGAAATTTTTATATCCTACATACGCGCATTACCTCGAAACAACTGCTGCGTAAAGTCTTATGTTAAATAATGGCAAAATGTTATTTCTAGATCAGTAGTTTGAGTGATATTACATCACAGTCAGACTAAGTTACACGTGATTAGTGTGAAAATGAACTTTACACTGCAGTAAATGTAGATATACGCAATTTTTATGTAACCTGATACTTAACACACTATATGAAAGGTTGTATGGAATGTGGTTTTATCAAATATGGGGAATTCAGCTAGGTTACAGGCCTAGAATGTAGTTGTGTGAGGGATATGTCTAGAACATATTGTTACGACAGCGGAAGTCAAGTGACGCTGGTAACACGTGATGAGTTTCTAGAAGGATCATGAAGGCTCGAGTGTTTGCCAGACGCCATCTATTCTAATATATAAGCCCGGCAAATAAAGGGAGAGATAATAATAGCAGATTGAAAAGAGATATAGAGACAAATAATTGAGTCAAGTGAGCGGTAGTAACCGTAAGTAAAGTGTGTGAAACGTTGTGAATTATAGCGTGTGTTTAAGTTAAAGTGACTGTGGAAATTCAATGTATTGCAAACTTGTATTGAGAAAGAATAAACTAGTTTTATTTAAGGAAGGACTTGTATCGCTGAAGTTCCTCGGGAATAATTTATACCGGGAAACTAACAAACGACT
>NW_013747100.1:0-1534 GCF_000517525.1 Limulus polyphemus
AATCGTCATTTTATCGAAGTTAACTACACACTTCCTAGGTATTAAATAGTCCAACCCTAACATACATTGGTCTTCAATGTCAGCCAAGTATACTTTGTGTTTGTCCTTCATGCTCATGAGCTCAATAGTTACCCACACTGGTCCTCACAACGTTGCATAAAGTCCTGTCACACCACAAAGCTTCTGTACAGCTTCTGGTACTCCTTTGTGATCCAGCACCTTGATACTCTCAAGGGTTTACTGAGATGCAGAATCTATGACAAAGTTGCACCTTTGGCCATCCAGCTTCCCTGTCACGTAGATACTATGTGTGCTTGCCATTTTACACTTAGCTGTTGGGACTTTCACGATGGGGGTTAGTGGGCTTCCCTCAGCACCAACCACTACTGGTTTCCCGAAGCTGACTTATTGGTGGTATTCTTCTTACACTGGCTCCTCATGTGTCCTTGCTCTCCACAGTTCCAACAACCTTTCTCGGTAGCAGTCTTTCCTGCCGTGTCATCTTCCCTGAGCTCTCTTGTTGCCAGGTTATTACAGTGCCAGCAAAGTCCCTCAAACCTCTCTGAAAGCTATCCTTTTCTGGCCTTGAATCCTGATGACTGTACCAACCTTGGTACTTCTGTGCTGGACCTAACATAGGATTCGAATTCAAGAGCTCTGGCCATTGCATCCTGCATAGTAGAGGGGTGTGCTTGCTTTACTTGTATTTTCAGTTGTGGACAAACTGATCCCTCAGCAACAACTTGAGGAGATCGGGTGGCGCAGTTGGGTAGGCCTTGTGTGCCATACTTTCCAAATCCTGTGCCAGCTCTTGCAGGCTCTCCCCTTTAGCACGGACTCTCGTCCTAAACCTAGCCCTGTAGACTTCAGACTGATTTTGGGTTCCGTACCTGAATTTTAGAACCGCTACCAGTACTCTATAGTTGTGCCTGTCGTCTGCTAACAGCTGTCCAAGTATTTCCAGTGGTTGTCCCTTCAAGTTGTCCCGTTGCCAGATATACTGCTTTCTGCTCCTCTGTCCATCCATTCATCTCTACCAGGAGCTCAAATTGTGCTCTATATGCTTCCCACGGTGCCTTCCCATTGACTTCCTGTGGCTTCCTTCGTACTAGATCATCCCTATTACTGACATTCATATCTGGGATGTGACTTCTAACAGGACTGAAGATGTCTGTATTAGGGTTTAGCTGCGGAGTCTGGAAGGGCCTTCCCGTTGTCTGAGGCTGGTTAAGTCGATGGCTAATATATTCTCCTTGTGTAAAATACAGTAAATCATTCTCTAATATATTTAATTCGCTTTGAAACTTACTTACAACTGCTTCTTGTTTATTTTGCTGTTTGAGCTGCCACTGTTGCAGGTTTTCTTGCAACTGCTGTTGTCTTTCTTCTTGTTTATTTTGCTGTTCGAGCTACCACTGTTGCGGGTTTTTTGCAACTGCTGTTGTCTCTCTTCTTGTTTCTTTTCTTGTTCTTGTATTACTGCCATCAAATCTGCTAAGCTGTAGTTTGATTTGCCGCCTCTCGTTTCCATCTT
>NW_013747101.1:0-1536 GCF_000517525.1 Limulus polyphemus
CAGCAGAGAAACGCAAAGCAAGGGCGCTCGGATCCACAGTCCGGCACGCTAACCACCAGGCTACATCTGGCTATACGATATCGCATCATTCGCACATTTTGCGATGCTAAACTACGAATAAATCACTTCACATTTATACTCCCTGAGTTTTATTGCGAACATACTGGAAGGGCCGTGTCATATATTCAAGGGCTGTCATGATACTTGGGCTACGTCTGATGGTGTCTTCATCAGTTGTTCTGATAGAAAAATGAGGTTGAAATGAACGCGATTCGAAATGGAACAATTTGGACATCAAGATTGAGGTTTTAACCAAGTTTAATGGTATCTTGTAAAAGTGAAGGAGGTATGCAACATACATCCCCCACAATGAATTAAATATAATGGTTTGCCATAAAGTAACTTTCCATAATTTAAGTTTGCTTATAATACTTAACCGTTAAAACTTTCCATTCTATAAGAGAGAGCAGTATAATACTTAAATGTCACAAGGCATTTTCTAGAGGGGGTAAAGCGATTCTATACGTATACCTGAAAGAGATAGACTTTGAGAAAAAGAGATATTTACGATGGGCCAGCTTAAAAAAACAACAACAACGTTATCACTAGGCACGGTATGTAAGGATGGGACGAGAAAAAATGGCTGCCGCGTTCTATATACTACTCTATGATGCAATAATATTGAAAAGTGTTGCTAAGGTAGAGAATTAGGAACTCGCTAAAGAGACAAAGTGTTCATCTTTCTTTTTACTTTTCCCACGCTAGCCAAAAAATGTGTGAAGTTTTTGCAATGGATTTAGTAAAACAGAAACGCATTTTAAGAGCACTTTGGAACAGGCTATCATTAAGCACGATAGTTCTTAGTATAAGCTAAAAAAATCATAATTTTATAAACCATGTTATCATTACCCCTTGAAGTTAGTTTTCTTATATAAATGTGGTGTTCCTTTAGAAGATTAAGTACAGGATGAAACAGGAATTACCAGTCAATAAAGATGAACATTAGAAGTTAGATTACTGTAATATGTAGAATACTCAATGCTTCGTACACTATACAATCGGTATCTTTAGGAAGCCAACCCCTATATTAGTTATGAAGTGAAGGAGTAAAAAAAATACACATAATATTAAATTTATTATACACATTCATAGAACACGCTAACTTTCAGTCAGGGAAAAAATTTACAAAACAAGTAATAAAAACATTTTGTAAAAGTAAAATGATGTAAGGATGGCAATGTCAAGAAGAATGCAAACAATAATATGAGGATTATACAGCTATAAATTGTTATATGTTCTTTCCTTACTGTAGGTTCCTCAACAGTAAGTCCCAACAAGTCAAGATTATGACCAGTGATGATTAATTATCTATTGTAGCCAATTGTATAGTATAATATCAGTATCTGAGGTCATTCTACAATGAAGAATCTGACAAAACTGATATGATATTAAAAATATATATTACCATTGAATTATAAAACTATTATAAATGTTCACTTATCAGCCTACTCCAATGAATTTGTTTAAAAAGGAGGG
>NW_013747102.1:0-1538 GCF_000517525.1 Limulus polyphemus
CAGGGGGCGTGACACTAGTCACGTGACCTCGCTGACGCAACAATATATTGTATTGCGCAGGCTAAAGGTCACCTATTCGAATGCACTCGAGTTTTGGGTCTTATTTTAAGTTTATTACACTTTATATGTGATCCTTTGTGCTAACTCTGATGTCTGCAGATTATGCTAAAATAACAGTTTTTCCCATTGAATGAAGAGTTTAGTTTCATTAGTATGTTCAGAGATTTTTGTATTTATTTATTTCTAACATTTCTTTTGTGTTCATTTATTCTGCGTTTCAAATTTTCTCTAGTTTGTCCTATATATATCTACATTCGCATGTCATTTTGTATTTACCAGTTTTTACATTAAATAACTTTTATCTTTAGTTATATTAAGAATTTAGCTAATCTTGTTCATCGGAAACATATATACATATTGTTACGTCTCCGTTTGTTAATTAACTTTCCGTAACTTCGTTCCGACGAAACTTTAGCGACACAAGTCCTTACTTAATAAAACTGGTTTATTCTTTCTGAATATAACTTTACGATACACTTATTTTCAACAGTCGCGCTAAAACAAACGCTATAACGAACGTTAACTTCAACAATACTTTCTCACTGCAGATCAATTACTCACTGCCTACCCACACATTATCCCCGTCACGTTTTCACCCTCTTATATATACCAGACTACCCTATATTTAGTAATCTCCCGACAATTCACGAAGGTACAAGATATTTCCAGAACGCAGGTGGCGTGATAATAGTCACGTGATCTCGCTGACGCAACAATATATATTAATTGTTGCATTATGTATTTGACAAGATTTAAATGGTAATACATGTATTTCTTTCTTAATTTTTCAACAATTGATTTTATCCCCATTTTTAAATTTTTTCACAGCTCTGTAAACAATATCAGGATTAATGGTCTTTTTACTGCTACATATTTGATTAATAATATTAACATTTTCTTGTTTACAACCTAATTTTAAAATTATATTCACATTAGAAAAAAAAGTAGTGAATGAATGAATTGAACTTGAAACTTCAGGGAAAGGATAACATTATCTATGATCTCTACAGAATCATCAAAGGATTTCGAAGAAAGCTATCATTGTTTGTAAGCATCAACTGGAAGGAGGAAACTTCTCTCATTTTCAGTGTTTCAAAGAGTTTCCCGCTGTGTCAACCTCGAGTTTCCGAAGAAGATTATTAGTGACTTAAATAAGCATTTTTTTGGAGAGATTTTCAGATCTCGACAGAATTGAGAGTGACATTCTTCTGTTCCAAAATCCGTTTGATTGTAACCTTGATGATGTGCCAGTCGAACTAAAGTTGGAGCTCATTGATTTGCAAGCAAATGACTTCTTGAAAGAGAAGCACAGAGAAGGAAAACTTATTGAATTTTATTGCTGCTTACCTGATGATGAGTTTTCAAAGTTGAAGAAATTTGCCTCTGGTATGGCATCAGTGTTTGGAACAACTTATGTCTGTGAGCAAACAATTCTAAAAATGAAGTATGTGAAGTTAGCACATCGAACGAGGTTGATT
>NW_013747103.1:0-1534 GCF_000517525.1 Limulus polyphemus
GTATAACTGTTTGCCAAGTCGTCACTTTTCCCATCTACAGTTTCCCATCTCCGGACAAGAATACCATCTTCAAACTTCAACTGGTCCCATTGTGCCCAATAGTTTTTTGTCACAGGGCTTAAGCTAGACACCTTCTCCCAAGCAGGGTGCAAAACACTTGCTTTTAAAAAATTAATTATTGGCTTCAAATCCTGGTCTTTCTCATGCTCTGCTTTAATATCTATACCTGGTTCCACTTCACTATCATCAACTCCTTCAGTCACTTTGACTTCAGCTTGATGGCACCTAGTTAGTTCAACCTCTCTTTTAACAGTTACCGGAATTTGGCCTTTGTTGTTCCCAAACGTTATTTTTTCAAAATTAATTACAAACTTCCTCGGTAGTAAGTAGTCCAACCCTAATATGCATTGGTCTTCGCTGTCAGCCAAGTATACTTTCTGTCTGTTCTTCATGCCCATGAGCTTAATAGTTACCCACACTGGTCCCCACAACCTTGAATAATGTTCTGTCACACCACAGAGCTTCTGTATGGCTTCTGGTACTCCTTTGTGGTCCAGCACCTCGATACTCACAAGGGTTTGCTGAGATGCAGAATCTATGATAAAGTAGCACTTTTGGTCATCCAGCTTTCCTGTCATGTAGACACTATGTGTGTTTGGCATTTTACACCTAGCTGTTGGGACTTTCATGGTGAGGGTTGGTAGGCGTCCCTCAACATGAATCACTACTGGTTTCCCCGAAGCTGACTTATTGGTAGTATTCTTCTTACACTGGCTCCTCATATGTCCTTCCTCTCCACAGTTCCCCAACCTTTCTGGGTAGCAGCCTTTCCTGCTGTGGCATCTTCCCTGTGTTGAAGTTTTCAGCATTGAGCTTTCTTGTGCCCAGGTTTATTACAGTGCTAGCAAAGTCCCTCAAACCTCTCTGAAAGCTGACCTTTTCTGGCGTTGAATCTTGATGACTGTACCAACCTTGGTACCTCTGTGCTGGACGTAACGTAGGATTCAAATTCAAGAGCTCTGGCCATTGCATCCTGCATTGTAGAGAGGTGTGCTTGCTTTACTTGTATCTTCAGTTGTGGACTGTCCAAGGCATCTACAAACTGATCCCTCAGCAACAATTTGAGGACATCGGATGGCGCAGTTGGGTAGGCTTTGTGTGCCATACTTTCCAACTCTTGTGCCAGCTTTTGCAGGCTCTCCCCTTTAGCACAGACTCTCGTCCTAAACCTAGCCCTGTAGACTTTGGACTGATTTTGAGTTCCATACCTGAGTTCTAAAGCAGCTACGAGTGCTCTATAGTTGTCTCCTGACAACTGTCCAAGTATTTCCAGTGATTATTCCTTCAGGCTCGTTGCCAGATATACTGCTTTCTGTTCCTCTGTGCATCCATTTATTTCTGCCAGGAGCTCAAATTGTGCTCTATATGCTTCCCACAGTGCCTTCCCATCGAATTCCTGTGACTTCCTTCATACTAGATCACCCCTATTGCTGACACTCATGTCTGGAATCTGACTTCTGGCAGGACTGAATAT
>NW_013747104.1:0-3318 GCF_000517525.1 Limulus polyphemus
AGACCATCAGATGGTATTGATGAAATTAGTGAGAATCTTTACCATGAGATTAAGATTTCAGCTGTAGTAATTATCGGTGATTTTAATTTCAGGCATATAGATTGGGAAATGCTAGAGTCAAACCATGAGGAAGAACATTTTTAGAAACTGTTTGAGATTACTTTTTTCACCAATTGGTTAAGGAATCTATTAGAAACAATGCTATTTTAGATTTATTGTTAATTTCAAATATAGAAATGATTGAGAGAGTAGAAATTGGGGAACATCTTGGTGCAAGTGATCATTGCTCTATCAGGTTCGATGTCTTGGTGCATATGGAAATCAGGAATAATATTTTGGTTATGAATTTAAAAAAGCAACTTTTGGAGGGATGTGACAAGAATTACTTATTGTGAATTGGGCAGTTGAGTTATTTGGAGACATTGATTAAATGTGAACATTTTTAAATATTCAAGGTAAACATATTCCTAATGGAAAGAAGTGGTGGCTGCAAGCAAAAAGCAGGTTGGATCAGAAAGTGTATAGGAGATGAAATTAAAGAAAAGTATAAGAAATTTGAATTGAATGGTATGAAGGGACGTATAGAAGATCAAGAAAGTTGGTGAATCAGGATATTAGGGTATTAAAATGTATGTATGAGAAATGGTTGGCTGAAAATGTAAAAATTAATAGTAAGGATTTCTTTAAGTATTTAAAAGGGAAACAAAATGTTACGGTGGGGTAGGACCCATGAGGGATGATAAAGGAAGGCTAGTGTCTGATGATTACGAAATGGTTGAGTTATTAAATTCTGCTCTTTCTTCTGTTTTTACTATTGAAGATTTAAGCAGTATTCCACATCTTGAACATTTGGTAGATGGAAACAAGATCGAATAAGATGACTACATTAGTTCTGATCTTTTTAAGAAAAAATGGGGTAGTTTAAATAAAGATATGGCACGTGGGCCAGATATTTCCCCAAGGGCTTTGAAGTAGGTTAAGGTTTGGATATGTGAGTTATTGAATAGTTGGCAGGTGCCAGAGGATTGGAAGTTAGTTAACGTCACTTCTGTTTTCAAGGGAGGTGATAAAAATTGTTTCAGTAATTATAGGCTGGTTAGTGTTAAATCAGATGTGATAAAAGTTTTGGAAAGTTTGATAAAAGATGCTTTGGAAATCCACTTAACAAAGTTTAGAATTTTATTGGATAGTTTCACTAAGGGAAGATTTTGCCATTCTTTGAAAAATGAGATGAGTTAGCATATTGGATGAAAGAAACCAGGGGTTGTTATAAATGAAGTTCAGGGCTTTGCTCTTTTTGATTTACATCATTGTCATAGATGAAGGAATGGTCAATAAGTTACTTAAATTTGCAATGATATTAATATCTTAGGTGTTGCTAGCTGTGAAGAGGATGATGCTGATTTAAAAAAAAAAGATTTAGATCATTTATTGAGTCGGAAAAATAAAAGCCAGGTGGGTTTTAATTATAATAAATGCAAGATAATGGTTTATCATAATTTGAATTGCAAGTATAATTTGGATGGGAATAACCTTAAGAGTTTCATAAAAGAAAGGAATATTGGTATAATGGTTGATCAGTCTCTTAAGCTGTCCAAGCAGTGTGCTATTGCTAGTGGTAGGGTAAATGGGATTTTAGGTTATATCTACAGAAATACTGAATACAAAGAGGTCATAATTTCATTTTATAGGCCATTCATTATGCTATATTTGAAGTATTGGGTTCAGTCTTAGGCGCCTTACATTAGGAAGTAGATCTGTTGGAAAAGGTTCACGGTAGGGTTACTAGAATCATACATGGGATGAAGGGGTTGTCGTATGAGGAGAGATTAAGATATCTGAAATTATTATGGAGGCAGCAAATTTATGTGATTTTAAGAAAAAACTTGATAACTATATGAATGATAATGGCTGGCTTTAAAATTTTTATTGTTCAATTATTAGATTTAATAATTTTAGTTTAGTCTAGAGAATGGGAGAGCCGAGATGGAACAATAGGCCCCTATTTTATGTTATATATTTTGTAAATGTACATAATCTCACACAATCGTCACCGAAGAAGAAGCTTGTGTCAGTTTCATAACACACACATCTCAAATTCAACGTCCTCTAGCTAGAAGGTGAGTTAACATGTTAATATAGCTAAACATTTATAGTTGAACTAAACGATAGAAGGAATAATAAATGAAAGGTAAACAAAACCAAAACAAAATAAAAGTAGAATTCACTAACTCATAACATATAACGATCGTTTTCGATGCTAAGTATTCCAGAAATACTTCTCCAACACTTCGTTTTAGATGATATGAATAAGTCCCATCTTCTAGTAAAATATTGTTAAATGACGTTTCAAAAACTGTTGAAAATAATGTAAACATTATCATAAATAATGTTGTAAAGGATATTTGTATAACTTACCGCTAAAGGCAAAAACTTTACAATAATAACAATAACCAAAATTTCAAATATATGATCGAGATCCTAAGAAAAGCTTAATTCCAAATAATAATGTAATACTATGAATATTTTATATTTTTTAGCACAATGCATCGATATAAAAGTATACAAGTGATTCTACTAATAAAGATAATGAAACTAGCTCAAGAAACGTGCGTGTTTCATACGTAGAAACCTACCATCATTAGTATACCTACCTTTTTAAATAAATGAATCTAACATATGAAGTTAAAATTTTGGTATAATTACTGTAAAGCTCTTGCTATAGCATGCCATATTGAATAGAAACTTTATAAAAACGAAGTCCTCGAACACGAAACTCTCCTGTATGAAATATTTTAACAAATTACGTAATTAATCTATTTTCACTAATGGCAGGTTTAACAGAATAATCGTGCAATACACATATTAAGTACATCAAAAAATGACCAGCGCAACCCGAAGTTCTTATTTTTTACATCAAATATTTTTACGCCACTTTAATAAATATATATAAAGATGTGTGTGTGTGGTGTAATGCACACTATAAACTTATATAAAGCAGAAGGCTCAAAACGGAAAAAATTGGAGTTCTTCATTTTCCGTGTTTAGAGTTTCAATAAATCAATATTGATACATACAGGTTTTACAATGAAAATTAAATTATTTTCTCTATACTGTCATTTACTAATAAGCAAAAACATTAGCACATATTTTTCTTTACTTAATTTCAAGAACTATCACATATATCTGTAAAAAGCTGAGTTATTAATCAGTAAGTATACTCTAACTGAAACTAAAGTGCTGATAAGTTTTCTACCCTTACATCACTTACGAATATGAGTTGACTCTAATAATCTTGTTCCTAGGTGAACCAAGTGT
>NW_013747105.1:0-1536 GCF_000517525.1 Limulus polyphemus
CACATGACACACAAAAATCAATGTTTATCTGTTTTTTATATTTACTTTTATTTCAATTAACAGACTGAGTAATATATAATTCTAAAATTTGAATTATAATGTACAGTTTTGATACAAAACTTAGTGACATAAATTCATGAAATAGTAGTTAAATAAAATACTGAATGTGAGTCAACAAACGAGATGACATGGCCTTTCACACGTGACCCAACTCGAAAGGGTTAAATGATTTTTTAAATTAATTATTACAAATTGTAAACAATGATATTTTAAGACCTAATTTAAGAAAGGTGATTTCCATAACACATACCATAAAATGATGCTTATTCATTTCCTTCTGAGCTGTAATAAATCAAGATGTAAATCAATATAGCCTGAATTGCTTTTGAATCTGTGACTCTCACCCCAAACCTGTATACTGAGGCCACTACATAACAAAGCTCAGGCCCATTTCAGATAAGTCTCTAATTAGTAAATCAAAA
The DNA here is from genome assembly GCF_000517525.1 of Limulus polyphemus. Lineage (NCBI taxonomy): Eukaryota > Metazoa > Arthropoda > Merostomata > Xiphosura > Limulidae > Limulus > Limulus polyphemus. Next base: position 483 of record NW_013747105.1, read on the forward strand.
TATCCCCTAAGGTTAGACCAAGGCAATTCAAAAACATAGGAATCACAAATAGAGCAAAATAACAGAAAGAATTAAAGTGTATATCAATGTCATCCTTCCTTTCATCAAAGTTATAAGATATTGAACTAAATTAAGTGAAAATATTTACTTCATCTATCTCTCCAAAAGAATTTAAACTAACTACAACCACTCCATTAAGGAAAACATATTCAAAAGTTTCATACCTCTGATAGAGAAAAATATTTTTCTGAAGAGTAAGTCTGAATTGGTTTCAAATTTCAAAACATTAAACCAATCTCATAAAAGTAACTTCAAATCACTAAGTTGGGCATGCATCAGAAATGATTCAATTTACTATCCACTCAGCTCAAGAGTGAAACAGCCAACAGATGGTTTCCAAGATAATGAAGTAGGACTTGAATCTTACATCCAAAGCTTAAGAAAGAATATGAGGCCAATAATCTTTGGCATCAAACTGTAGATTATAATTCAAATTTTAGTACAATACATTACTCAATTTCTTGATGTAAAAGTAAATATAAGAAAACACAGATAAACATCAATTTTTGTGTGTCGTGGTATGTTGAATGCAGCACTGGTTCAAATAAGATGTCTATAGTTTCGAATGAATTAGAAACTCAAATTACCGATATTGACAAGATAGAATATGAAATAAGAGCCTTTTATATTTTCAATTTGCTAAGATATTGTTCATGTAGTAAATCTTATATACATTTACTTATATAACTAATTGGAAGCTCAGAATGTCCCTCTAGTGGCTTCCTCAGCCATTTTAACTGACTTGGTGCCATTTCTTTTTTTAAAACAATATTTCAATGAGGTAGGGTATGTCTTTAGTCTGCTCGAAAATTCATATTTTTTTAGAGTAAAATACATCTTAGTTACTAACCTTGATAAATTATAGTGGAATTTTGTGGTATTGATGTAGTAATTTATGACTTTTCAGTTATTCAAATGTATATATAAAACCTAAAAAAAATTATTTTGTTTCATATCCCCAACTTGCAAAATTTTTAAGGCTTAGCAACCTACA
>NW_013747106.1:0-1021 GCF_000517525.1 Limulus polyphemus
TTTGAACAACTCGGCTTTCAAGATCTACATATCTACATGTGCCAATGTTTCGTTTATCAACGTTATATTTTAAGATCTGTACAAAAACTCAGCTAACAGATGTTTCCGTTGATCAACGTAATATTTTAAGATCTGTACAAGAACTCAGCTAACAGATGTTTCCGCATATAAAAGCTATCTTCAAATATTAGGTTAATTGATTTATTATGTGTATAAAAAAGGCTAAGTAAAACATAAGTAATTGTAGAGTTAGTAACATAATAAAATGTGTTAATACTTATATGTTACTTAATATATTGTGCATCTAACCATGTGATGCTAGCAAAGTAATGCTCTAAATTGGAACATTATTTTCAGCTGTTCGTTCGATGCAAAAGTACCAGTGCTACACGTAGCATTGAACGTCACTTTCGTTTAGTTTTGGCTTCACTTATTTTGCTACCGACCTCCTCAGTCAGTTGAGCACTCGTTCTGGAATAAAGCGGAAAAATGTAAATGACTTCAAAAATCGAACCATTTTTCTTATTGCTTATCTATTTAAACTCAATCTATAGGTAATGTAACTCGTTTCTGTCCATTTGTTTTAGTGCAAAACTACACATTGGGCTATCAGCGCTCGTACATCACGGAGAATCGAACCCCGAATTTTATCGTTGTATATCCGTAAACTTATCACTAACCGACTGTGGGACACACACACACATATATATATATATGTGTGATTAAAACGAGCTAACGTATAACTGATACATACGTAACAGGTAAATACATTGCTTATAAAATGTATAGAGACACTAACGTCATAAGGAGCTGCTTATGGATATATCTAACTTAATATATACAGATTGTGTGTATATATTTTTAATAGAAGATTAATTATTATAATTTGTTTTTGCTACATACATAACGGTTAACTAAAATGTTTAGAAAAGGTAATTGTTGGTGTACTTTGGTGACAGATTTTCTTGTAGGCAGATTTTGTTAAACAAGACCGATGTCTGTAGGTTTACTTTATTCTTAG
>NW_013747107.1:0-510 GCF_000517525.1 Limulus polyphemus
GCATAAAATGTGAGCATGTATATATCTTTGAAATATACAGGAGAAGATTACTTAATACAATTAAAGACTATATAAATATATAAACGAATTTGCCATAACTAGCCAATTGTTTGAGAACAAAGTTTTTAATGGTGTGAAATATAAATGTGTATATGTTTTAGTAATCTAAAGTAATAACGTTTTTCATATCTATGTGATCAACTTAAGGGTTCCTTAGCATGAGTGTGTACGTGAGTCGTTAAGTTCCTATCATAGAAAGAATAGCCAGAGTAAATTATTAAGTTCCTATCACGGAGGCCCCCAGTGGCACAGCGGTATGTCTGAGGACTTACAACGCTAGAATCCGGGTTTCGATACCCGTGGTGAGCAGAGCATAGATAGCCCATTGTATTGCCTTGTGCTTAACTTCAAACAAACAAACAAACCTATCACGGAAAGAATTGCTAGAGTAAATCATGAAGTTCCTATCATTAAAAGAATTGCCAGAGTAAATTATTAAGTTCCTATCAT
>NW_013747108.1:0-2259 GCF_000517525.1 Limulus polyphemus
GGTTAGGTAGTCAATTCTTTGTCTACCTTTAGTCTGGTTAGGTAGTCTATTGTTTGTCTACCTTTAGTCTGGTTAGGTGGTCTGCTGTTTGTTTACTTTAGTCTGGTTAGGTGTTCTATTGTTTGTCTACCTTTAGTCTGGTTTGTAGGTCTATTGTTTGTCTACCTTTAGTCTGGTTAGGCGGTCTGCTGTTATTCTACTTTTAGTCTGGTTAGTAGATCTGTTGTTTGTCTACCTTTAGTCTATCTTTTTCTATGATGTTAGTAACAATTTTTTAATATTTATGATTTGTCTGTGATGTTAGTAACAATTTTTAATATTTATGATTTGTCTGTGATGTTAGTAACAATGTTTTAATACTTTTGATTTGTCGATGATGTTACTAACAATGTTTTGATACTTGTGATTCGTCCATACTTTCAGTAATAATGTTTTAATACTTGTAATTCGTCCATAATATTAGTAACAATGTTTTAATACTTGTAATTCGTCCATAATGTTAGTAACAATGTTTTAATACTTGTAATTCGTCCATAATGTTAGTAACAATGTTTTAATACTTGTGATTCGTCCATACTTTCAGTAATAATGTTTTTGTTTAGTTTAGTTTGCTCATGATATTTACTGAAGGTAAATTGTAAAGTGTGTACAAATAAGAGAACCTCTGATCTGCTCAGACAGATAAGCGAAAAAAATAGTACCATATTTAACATATATTACCGCTAGGCGGCGCATAGAGATTTTGTATAGATCATCTTTAAAAAAAAAACTAAATCGTATGTTGCTTAGAATTTTATTCTCCTCTTTTTGATAGAAACCACAGACTCGTTCATTTCATTATTTATCAACCTTCGGGAGATTAAAATACTTAGTTGATCAAAGATATTTTGGGACATTCCCTAATTCAAACCCTACCTGAGTGCTAAATCCCCCTCACAGAAGAACGTAAATACGTTAGACAAAACGCCTCCTGGACAACAGGACATAACCAACATTGAAATAGCATATGCAGGAGGAAGCTTCAGGATGTTGATTAATCCATAGGCCACCAGAGGGAGAAGAATAAACTGGCAACACATTCCTATAACGACGCCAAATGGACGCTTCAGACACATCCAGATCTGAAACAACGTGCGTGTAAATAAATCAGAACTCTCGCAAATATGGTTACATTTGGTTAAATGAAACAAATACTGAGGTTATAATGCGTATCCTTAATCAATAAGAAATAGAAACGGTGAAAATCAAATTAGCCCCCCCGAAGGCTTTGTAAAACGTGTAAATAACACGTAATGGGTGTGTGGGGTTGGTAACTGTGGCAACACTACGGATACCCCCAGCAACATTTACTGGTAACCATGGCAACACTACGGATACCCATAGCAACATTTACTGGTAACCATGGCAACACTACGGATACCCATAGCAACATTTACTGGTAACCATGGCAATATTACTGGTAACAAGTTGTGATACTGCGGGTAACCATCACGTTGCACTCACTGTTCAATGAAACAGCCTGATAAGCCCTCTTCGCGTTCATTTAGTGTATAGCGTTATAACAGAAATCTAATATGGTTCTTTATAGATTTAATTGCTTATAAACACGTAAAGAAATAAATGACTTACCTCGGATAGTGTTATTCCACATCCCATGGCAAACATGATGACAACGATAATAAACACAATTAAATCATCACGGATATTTTTCAGGGATTTATTTCCATTTTCCCAAGAGACATCGTTTATAGAAGATTCGTTCCAAGAGCTATTAAACAGCGTGATATTATAGGTGGCATTCCGTGTAAGCTCCATTCTATAGTAATTAAGTAGATGTGACTCAGAAACATCTGTAAATACACCATGTGATGTAAAAGTACAATGTGTACATGTAGCAAGCACGTGGCATGGTATAACCCAATAGCAGAGGACTTTGTAGTGTCACGTGACTCAGATAATTTCATGCACCTGTAATTTTCTTTGAAATTAAAATCGTGTTTATTTGATCGCTTGATATGTTTTATCATATGCAAAACTGTATTATAAAGAGTTCAAACTCATCGTGTCAATTAATAACGAGTTCCTTAAATCTACAAAGAAACTAAAGATTGGTTTAAATTTAGAACAACACATATCCTGATTCGATGACGAGGAACCCACTTTGAGACTAATAATGGCTGGAGACGGCTTAAATGGGTAATGAAGAAAAACTTTAATATAAGTTTAACATGACAGCAAATGTACAACGTTTCGACAAGG
>NW_013747109.1:0-996 GCF_000517525.1 Limulus polyphemus
GAGAAAACATCCAGTGAATCCTCATTGTATCAATTATCAAAAAAAGTAACATATAATGAGACGAGACAACATCCAGCGAGTCCTTGTTGTACCAGCCATCAAGAAAAGTAACATATGATGAGACGAGACAACACCCAGCGAGTCTTTTGTACCAATCATCAAGAAAAGTAACATATGATGAGACGAGACAACATCCAGTGAGCCCTCATTGTACCAGTCATCAAGAAAAGTAACATATGATGAGACGAGACAAAATCCAGCGAGTCCTCATTGTACCAATCATCAAGAAAAGTAGTATTTGATGAGACGAGACAACATCCAGCGAGTCCTTGTTGTACCAACCATCAAGAAAAGTAGTGTTTGATGAGACGAGACAACATCCAACGAGTCTTTTGTACGAATCATCAAGAAAAGTAACATATGATGAGACGAGATAACATCCAACGAGTCCTTCTAGAGGGTCAAATAGAAAGGAAAAGATACAGACCAAGAACAGAGTGGATAACAAATATTAAAGAGTGGACTGAGATAGTAAACTATGAAGACCTGGTACAGAAGTGGAGGATTGTGAGAGCCAACCTTCCTGAGGAAGACGGTACATGATGATGTATAATTAAAGTCTTAAATTTCACGTGTTGTTTTGTGCTTGAAGTGTCACGTGTGGTTTAGTACACTACATTTACTAATCGATATCTGTTATTATGTAACTTATCACATCCATCCTCGTGGTTAACTCTAATCTTTAGTCACGTCACGATTCTTCCCAACTTACCACCTACTCTCAGATAGCCTGTTGTAGAACATGTTCCGAAACAATTTGTAGCCACACATGTGTACTGTCCTGTGTCAGAAGGCTTGGCGTTGAAGATCTCCAGGCTGCATAACCCAAAGTCATACTGTGAAATACACAACATAAAAGTTTTCACACCTGAAATCAGAATTAGAGAATTGGTTCAACTTCAGGTGAGTTATTAATACACCTGACGAATATCATTC
>NW_013747110.1:0-944 GCF_000517525.1 Limulus polyphemus
ATAGATCATAATGTCTATTCACACAGCATAGATCATAGTCTCTATTCACACAGCATAGATCATAGCCTCTATTCACACAGCATAGATCATACTCTCTATTCACACAGTATAGATCATAGTCTCTATTCACACAGCATAGATCATAGCCTCTATTCACACAGCATAGATCATACTCTCTATTCACACAGTATAGATCATAGTTTCTATTCACACAGCATAGACCATAGTCTCTAATCACACAGTAAAGATCATAATGTCTATTCACACAGTATTGACCATAATCTCTAATTACACAGTATAGATCATAGTCTCTATTCACACAGCATAGATCATAGTCTCTATTCACACAGCATAGATCATAATGTCTATTCACACAGCATAGATCATAGTCTCTATTCACACAGCATAGATCATAGCCTCTATTCACACAGCATAGATCATACTCTCTATTCACACAGTATAAATCATAATGTCTTGTAACACGGTACACTTCTTTACCTCTGGTTACACAGATAAATCATGATCTCTATAGTTACACAGATAAGTCGTGATCTCTAATGACGTAAACAACACTACACTGTGACCTCTAGTATCTCAACGTAGCACAGAACGTACACACGGTGCTTTTCCTCTGTGTAACTTGTGTATAACCCTACCAGCATTTCGAGTCTTCTTTAATGGATCTACTGAGGAACTATATATGCTGCACATCTGTGCTAATTTATATGTTTACGTTTCCTGAGTCAAGGCCTCTACCAGCATCTGGAGAGGTCTTTATTGAATCTATTGAGTAGCTATTGTTTACAGTAGTTATGTTTATTTTAGCTATGTTTGCAGTAGCTATGTTTATTGTAACTATGTTTACAGTAGTTATGTTTATTGTAGCTATGTTTACTGTATCTATGTTTACAGTAGTTATGTTTATTGTAACTATGTTTACAGTA
>NW_013747111.1:0-1530 GCF_000517525.1 Limulus polyphemus
ATGTCTTGAAATCGTATGTGTACTGCACTGAAGCTTTTTGTTACCGATTGTTTCTCGATTTCTTGTTACGAGAGGGTTCTGAATTGATTATTATTCACCAAATTTGTTAGGTACGTACACACTATCGTTGCGCAGTTATATGCAGAGTTTCACATTTCTACTATTCGTTTTAAGGAAGTTATGGAAGGTTTTGGGTTTTGTACCAGTACTTCGTTCCATTTGGACTAATCTTCTCGAATTTTTTTTTGAACGTTCGTTGCGTACTTGCGTATTTACATGCAAAACTCGAGTTCATGTTATCATTCTTGAGACTTTTGTGGTCCATTTTGTTACTACTTTATTGGCTTTCTGAAAGAGAATGTGTACTGAAGTGAAGCTTTTTGATATTGCTCTGTTATAGCTTTCTTGCTATCAGAGGGTTCTAAATTGATGGATCTTAACCTTTTTGGCTATGTATATTCACTAGTTCGTTCCACAGTATCATGCTAAGTTTCACCATCCTACGATGCGTTTTAAGGGAGTTATTGAAGGTTTTGCTTTTTGTACCAGTACTTAGTCCAATTTAGATGAATCTTTTTGAATTTTTTTATTAAGGTTCGCTGCAATTTTGCACGTTTACTTACAAAATTCTAGATTATTAGTTTTAGTTTTTACGATTTTTGTGGTCGTTTTATGTTACTCTTTTTATGTCTTCTTGAAATCGTATGTGTACTGCACTGAAGCTTTTTGTTACCGATTGTTTCTCGATTTCTTGTTACGAGAGGGTTCTGAATTGATTATTATTCACCAAATTTGTTAGGTACGTACACACTATCGTTGCGCAGTTATATGCAGAGTTTCACATTTCTACTATTCGTTTTAAGGAAGTTATGGAAGGTTTTGCGTTTTGTACCAGTACTTCGTTCCATTTGGACTAATCTTCTCGAATTTATTTTTGAACGTTCGTTGCGTACTTGCGTATTTACATGCAAAACTCTAGCTTCATATTATCATTTTTGAGACTTTTGTGATCCATTTTGTTATTACTTTATTGGCTTTCTTAAAGAGAATGTGTAGTGCAGTGAAGCTTTTTGATATTGCTCTGTTATAGATTTCTTGCTATCAGAGTGTTCTAAATTGATGGATCTTAACCTTTTTTGCTATGTATATTCACTAGTTCGTTCCACAGTATCATGCAAAGTTTCACCTTCCTACGATGCGTTTTAAGGGAGTTATTGAATGTTTTGTTTTTTGTACCAGTACTTAGTCCCATTTAGATGAATCTTTTTGAATTTTTTTATTAAGGCTCGCCGCAAATTTGCTCGTTTACTTACAAAATTCTAGATTATTAGTTTTAGTTTTACGATTTTTGTGGTCGTTTTATGTTACTCTTTTTATGGCTTCTTGAAATCGTATGTGTACTGCACTGAAGCTTTTTGTTACCGATTGTTTCTCGATTTCTTGTTACCAGAGGGTTCTGAATTGATTATTATTCACCAAATTTGTTATGTAGGTACACTCTATCGTTGCGCTGTTATATGCAGAGTTTCA
>NW_013747112.1:0-1713 GCF_000517525.1 Limulus polyphemus
ACCTGACAAGTAACACAGGTAAAGGTAGGGGAGATTGTGCAAGCAAAGGCCAGAGCAGAGGGAACCATGGCTGTGCAAGCCAATATGAAGTGGTTTGGATGAGGGTGAAACTTTGGACAGAAGTTGAAGTAGACATAGATGTAGACAGAAGTAGGCATAGATGTGAAGACACCTACAATCCTGACTGAACTGGGTGTGGAATGGGAGACCAATATGAAGGAAGTTTGATGTTCATTGTGTGGCGAAGGCATTGATATGAGGTGTTTCCCGTTTAGAACAGACCAACTGAAAGATATGAGGATTGAAGGATCACTTCATTGAAAGAATCTGATTGGGATGAAATAATTGATCCACAACCAGATTCACAACACCAAAAACATGTTCAGCTAAGATCACCATGTGGTGATTGTGAGTTCAGAAAAGGATATCCAGAGTATAAAAACACAGTGACCGGCATTTGGTTCTAGCTTGCATGGTGGTACAATTGGCAACAGTGAAATTATCAGAGTGGATGTTAACCCCCCATCCCTGGACTAGTATAACTGGTCTGGTTCCTGTCAAGCCACTAAGGGAGGTCAACAGAAGGAAAGGTAGCAGGGTAGTCCAAGAGATCCAAGGAGAAGCTTCTATGATTGACAAGTATCCAATGAAGTGAATGCATATGAACTTGACAAATAGAAATGAGAGTTTCCAAGTAGTTTCCACATCCTCAAAATAGAACCTGTTGAGCTGTTAGAGAATGTAATGTGAGGGCCATTGTAACTGCTTGCTTCATGTTCCGGAGACGAAGAGGAGAAGGCTGGGCCCAACTGAGCTTGTAATTGAAGAAAACCCCCAAATGGATAAGGTGTTGAGTGGAGTAAGAATAGACATTAAACCCATCTGTGTTGCTTGTGGTCCTATGACTGAGGACTGGAAGATGTGATCATCCATGTAATCATGAGTACAATGGCCCATAGAGTGAAGTTGTTAGGCAATTGTTCATACTGCTTGACAAAACACATAAGGAGCCGATGTTGGTCTAATGGTATAGCCGTTAACTGGAACACACAACCCTAAATAATACAGTGCTAGTGGAGATAAGGAATACTGAATGAGAATAGCAGTATAGATGACTCGATGCTATTGGTGGAGTGTAGTCACATGATACGTATAGGTTCAAATATGGTGCAAAAGTTATGGGGGTATATTGACTGGTGTGCTGATCACATAAATTATTTGAGGGCAGATGAAGATTGAGGAGCAGGAATTGTCATTTGTTATTTTTACTAACAGTTAGTCCAGAAAGACATTGGTTGAAAGTAATGTTGGTTGGTGCTACATTGTACTATCATATCTGTACAGGCAGTTTTAGATGTTACTAAAAACATCTCTTGAATATGGTACGTTACCAACAGTTTATGTTTTTAATGCTATTCTGTTCTGGGTAGAAAATGTTTTTATAAATTTTAAACTTGGTTATATTTTTAGTATTCTGTATTAATGTTTGTGTTGATCATGTTTGAACATTGAAATATATTTAGATAGAAATTAAGTTAATGTATGATATATTTATTATTACCTAATTTTTGACATCATTTATATCTACTTTAGATAAAGAGACCAGTGGGAACATCTGTGATGGGAGTCAGTTTCCTGGTTATGTTATAAAACAAGAAAATCACTTTACAGAAGACGGAAAATCCAAACTAACAATATTAGTGAAGAAACGAA
>NW_013747113.1:0-1576 GCF_000517525.1 Limulus polyphemus
CACACTATGCCACGGCGATGTCAAGCAGTTATCAAGGGCAGAGGGGTCACAACCAAATATTAAAACATTAGTGTCATTTTATTTAATTCTAGGTTTTCTTACTCTGAGAATATTTCCGTATTTGTTGATCGTCTGCTGTAATACGTTTGTCACGGTTAGTTTGTTAATAAAAATGAATCAGCTAACGTCACACAATGCCCATAACCATTTTACACTAATTCTGACACTTCCACAATGCTACATATTCGTCTTTTAAAAATAACCAATTTTCGGTGGCATCACAAAGCCAAACAATGTCAAAATGTATTTTTGATAAATGTCATTTTTACCATCACTTTATATCGGCTGTGTTTGTCACGTGACGTGCTGATTTGCTTATTCAAAATTGTTTAAATATGACGCACTCAACTGAGTAGCTCTCTGATGACGGAATTTGTAAGTTCCAAAATTTCAAATAAAAAACAAACAAACTAAATTTAGGTGGATTCAAGACCGGCTCAAAAAAAAAAAGGTATTGACAATCACTCTTATGGTTCAATTACAGCTGAAAGTGTGAAGAGTGCTTGTCATTAACAAGTTTTGAACCAGTGATCCAGTCCGATACACTAATCACTAGCGTTCAGGCGGAACGTTACTCAGGGCGGAAAAAGCGGGGGTGCTGGGTTTGAAGTAGATGATTTTATTGTTTTAACACATTGATTACAACTGAAGTCAACTTTCATCATATACAGTGTTAGCACTTTTGTTCAATGATTTTCAGTGTTTAATGCCACTGTATCAACCTAAGACACTGCCAAAAACTTTATCACAGAGTAAAAAAAAAGAGGAAAAATATTTATTCTATTATGTATATATTTCTATTTCAAATTACTCCACATCGTTTGTTAGATGTAAATCATAAACTTATTTTTGTGAGAAATTTTGGAGTGTCCTCTATCGGAAGAATTCCGTAACTTCCAAACATAGGCATTGACTATATGTAAATCATAACTTCTGTGGTGGAACATTTCGTACGATATGAAATTATGTCATTTTCACACTTTTTTTTACCTTGAATCATATCCAGAATTCAAAATCAGTTCATATTGGGATTTCTGTGTATGTACTGGGATTCCTGTATACGTACTGGGATTCCTGTATACGTACTTGGATTCCATGTTTACGTATTGGATTTCCATGTGTATGTTTGTTTGTAGTTAAGCACAAAGCTACACAATGGGCTATCTGTGCTCTGCCCACCACGGGTATCGAAACCCAGTTTCTAACGTTATAAGTCCGCAGACATACCGCTGAGTCACTGGGGGGCCGTGTGTGATAAATAAGCTGTCGTTACATTTTTTATACAGTAAGTCTTATTTATTATTATACAAACACATTTGGTACTAATTAACGAAATATAAAAAAAATTCTGACATGTGCACGAACTAATCTTACTAATTGAATCTGTTTCTACGTCTTACAGATGAATCCTCCCAACAGTTGTATTTCATCGAAGAATGCACACATCCCGTTTGTCCATTGCGAAACCAAAACTTAACGAAGCGACTGAATCTATTATATGAAACACAAATATAGA
>NW_013747114.1:0-1535 GCF_000517525.1 Limulus polyphemus
GACAAGAGTCGAAAAATATGGATAAAGTACTACGATAATAGGAATAGAGAGAAGTTTCATATGACAAAAGTCGAAAAATATGGATAAAGTACTACGATAATAGGAATAGAGAGAAGTTTCATATGACAAGAGTCGAAAAATACGGATAAAGTACTACGACAAGAGGAATAGAGAGAAGTTTCATATGACAAGAGTCTTAAAATAATACAAATATACTACGACAAGAGGAATGGAGAGAAGTTTCATATGGCAAGAGTAGAAAAAGTAGAGATAATCTACTACGATAATAAAAATAGAAAGAAGTTTCATATACCAAAAGTAGAAAAATACATGTATAATTTAACGACTGATACAAATTTAGTAAATTACTATTTATATGTATTGCTTAATGACTTGAAGAATTTAGTAAGTTACCATTTATGTTTATGGTTTAATGACTGGTAGAATTTAGTATGTTACTATTTATATGTATAGTTTAACGTCTGGTACAAGATGAGTAACTTACTATTTGTATTTATGGTTTAACGACTGATACAAGCTGAGTTTGTTACTATTTATATGTTTGGTTTAATGACTGGTAGAATTTAGTAAGTTACTACATATATATGTATAGTTTAACAACTGGTACAGGTTTAGTCTATTACTATTTTTATGAATAGTTTAACGAATGGTACAAGTTGAGTAAGTTACTATTTCTTAGTATGGTTTAACGACTGGTACAAGTTTAGTATATTACTATTTCTATGAATGGTTTAACGACTGGTAGAACTTGAGTAAGTAACTACTTATATGTATGCTTTAACGACTGGTACAAGATGAGTAAGTTACTATTTATATGTATAGTTTAGCGACTGGTACAAGTTGAGCAAGTTACTATTTATATGTACGGTTTAACGACTAATACAAGTAGGGTAAGTTACTATTTATTTGTATGGTTTATCGACTAATACAAGTAGAGTAAATTACTATTTATATGTATGGTTTTACGACAGGTACACATTTTGTAAGTTACTATTTATACGAATGATTTAACGACTAATGCAAGTAGCTTAAGATACTATTTATATGTACTGTTTAACGACTTTTACTATTTTTGTATATGGTTTAGCGAATGGTACAAGTGGAGTAAATTACTCTTTGTATGTATGGTTTAATGAATGGTATATATTAATAAGATACTATTAATATGTATGGTTTAACGAGTGGTACAAGTCGAGTAAGTTTCTATTTATATGTACGGTTTAACGACTATTACAAGTTCAGTATATTACCATTTATATCTATGGTTTAGCGACTGGTACAAGTTGAGTAAGTTACTAATTATATGTAAGATGTACTAAAAAGACCGTAATCAAAGTTAAACAAAATCTATCGGAAGAAGGACGGAAAAAAAAGTTATCAAAGTCATCAAAATCTAGAGTAAGAAAGACTAAAAAGACCGTTATCAGAGTCAACAAAATCTAGTGTAAAAAGGGAAAAAACCGTTATCAAAGTCAACAATATCTAGTGGGACAAAAACTAAAAGACCGTTATTA
>NW_013747115.1:0-1689 GCF_000517525.1 Limulus polyphemus
TGATTTTATAAAGAAGGATACCCCCCTGATCTGCTGCTTCCATTGCAGGGTATTCTTTAACGTGTAATTGTCACATTGTTCACATTGGTAGCCAGTTTTTCAATTCAAATCCTCTTGCAAATGTTGAACTTGGTCTGATGAATCATCTTATGCTCAATGGTCAAATTAGTATTGCAACTTGGAGATCAATGTATTACTGTCCGCCTGTTGCTCCTCATCTAGATCTTTATAGGTATCCAAGACTGGGCCATTCAGACTAAGGTTCATGAGTTGGACTGTCTGTTCCCAAGTTCATCCATTTCATGCAATTACCTGTTTGAAACACTACACAATATAGCCCAAGCCTTCTTTTGCTGCTCCTTTGTATAATTGGGTGTGTCATATGTTTGACTTCAATCCCAAATACCTGTAGCGTGGGTCAAAGTCTCTCCCTTATCGGCTCTAATCCAATATCTGGCTGAGAATGCTGCTATTACCCTAGGTTTTGGGTGGTAGATGTTTACTGGGATTCCGATACACAGATGGGCAACTAGTCCCTGATCTAAGGCAATAGAGCGGTAGAGCAACTCTTTGTAAAATCGTGAACGATCATCTATACTAGATCAGTGATTGAATTGATATTTCTTTCTCTCAGAACAAATCTATTTTCAATTAGACACTTTGACACAATACAACTGAGCGTATCACTGAGCCTAGAACTGTAGCTTCGTACTATCAGTTGTTACAAGTATAACTACACGATTGGTCATTTTCTTAAGCATTTACAGACTGTAACATATAGAAAAGATCCACTCGGCCAGTGATAGATATTACTGTCATTGACCCTTTTTACACTAATATGTAAAGTCGCAGTAACATACCAACAGACAAAGTAGGTATTATCTGCTAGAAAATAGTAAAGGCAATTTGAAAGAAACAACTTTAACGGTTTTTTCTGAATCCGTGTTTACACTAAAGCTACATAGAAACAGAGTAAGTGAGAAATTAAAAAAGTCGTATATCAATAATGATTGTAGTAAAAACTGAATATCCTACATTTCACAAAGTGTCGAAGTTTTATAAAACTCGTATCATAATCTAAGTAAAACTTTAATAAGTTAATCATACAAACCATTGTTGAGTGACAACAGCCAGACTAAACACCATGTACGCAATTTTCAACTAGGTGGTAATCCAGGTGAGAAATAACACTTAATTTTTCTGTCGAGTTTGTTTAATTTTTTTATTGAATACCTTCTTGTTAAATCCATATAAACATACATTTTGTCATAATTGTATTGAATCATGGGAAGGAGTAAACCCTACTTGCCTCATTATTTGGATAAGTATAGCGAGGGTAGGAGCAGTCCTTCTTCTCCGGTATATCTTCCAACATAGGCTGTTCTTTAGCATGTTATTCACTGAAGTGATGGTGTATAGAAACTTAGATTCACAACATCGTTCCCAGGAAAACAAGTTTAATTATTGTGTTAACATTTTAGTCTTGGTCTGTGAAAGTCTTCGATTATCATTATTAGTTATAAGCATTTAGAAAACTATGAGTGTATACATTTTAGTGTATGGTCAACATGTATATCATACGAAACCTGTCAATATAGACGACAGTGTAGGTATTATTCATTTGATATGTTTGCTGAAACAGTGGATAACAAAAAAGAATAGTTAATAATCACATATTCATAAAAAAAG
>NW_013747116.1:0-1534 GCF_000517525.1 Limulus polyphemus
AGGAGACGGCTTGAATGGGTAATGAAGAAAAACTTTAATATAAGTTTAACATAACAGCAAATGTACAATGTTTCGACAAGCCGTCTCCAGCCATTATTAACACAACAGTATGTTTGTAGTTAAGCACTAAGCTACACAACGGGCTATCTGTACTGCGTTATAAACCTTCAGACTTATCACTGAGCTACTTAACTAATAAAAAGCTCTAATTTAAATATAAATAAGTAATTTTAATTAAAAATGTTAAAATCCGAAAATCTAGGAGCCCAGGCATGGCCTGGTGATCAGGGCGCTCGACTCGCAATATGAGAGTCGTGGGTTTAACATGATCAGCCTTTTACCAACTATTAGTTATCAGAAACTTTGTTATCAATAGATATGAATATTTTTTGTTTTAGTATACTATGCAAATGTTCAATAATTTATTTTGTTTTTATGTTTATAATAGTAATAAATTATTATATCATAGAAATATTTTCACAGAAATTATCCGAATTGCCTCCTTCATTATATCTGAAGAAAAACGAGAACTTTAATCGCTGATTTATTTGTTAGATTCACCATTTGATAGTGTTTTCTGGGGTTGGAACTTTGGATTGAGGAGCTGGTGAGCCGGGTTTGAATCCATGCATAACCACAAAGTAATCCCTGCATTTGAAGCTGTGCTTGCATTATAAAAATAACGGTCAATCTGGTGAATGGTGGGTGGTAGGATACTGCTGACTGGTCAGTAGTTCAAAATTGGGGACGGCGGCATATAGCTTTGCCATAAATACAAAATAAAAATACAAATAATTTTTTATGGGTAACTCAATCATAATTTTGGTTAAATGTATATCAAATGAAAGTAAAATGTCCAAAGTTTACAAAAATTATACGTCATTACCATTTAGCAACAATTTTGTATATATATAGATCTGGTATATTATTCTTTATAGCGATTTGCACATAAAGTTTCATAGAGATTAGGAGTAACCCTTAATTTCCAAGTAAATAATTTTTGTGACAGGTAACGACATGGCAAACTGAACAGGCCAGTTTAAATGACGTAAAACATTGTTTGCTTTAAGCATAAAAGCTTTTAAGAAATATGCATGAAAAATAAAGCGACGCGTCATTAGTCTCCACATTTCTTGATCTTTCTAAAGTCAAAAGGCCAAGGCTGATCCTTTTAGACTCTTGGTATTTCTAAAATCAGATGGTCAAAAACTGATTCCCGTAGGTTCTTGATCTTTTTAAAGTCCTAAGGCCAAGACTGATTATAGTAGACTCTTGGTCTTTCTAAAATCATAAGGCCAAAATTGATCCTAGTAAGTTCTTGATCGTTTTAAAGTCAGAAGACCAAAACTGATCCCAGTAGGTTCTTGGTATTTTTAAAGTCAGAAGGCCAAAACTGATCCCTTTAGGTTCTTGGTATTTTTAAAGTCAGAAGGCCAAAACTGATCCCAGTAGGTTCTTGGTCTTTTTAAAGTCAGAAAGCCAAAACTGATCCCAGTAGGTTCTTGGTATTTTTAATGTCAAAAAGCCAAAACTG
>NW_013747117.1:0-1533 GCF_000517525.1 Limulus polyphemus
TATCAATTTTGTGACGTTTTGGGTCCTCTTCTTACTAATTTATTGGCTTTCTGAAAGAGTATGTGTACTGCAGAGAAGCTTTTTGATTCTTCTCTGTTATCAATTACATGCTACCAAAGGTTACTAAATCGATGGATCTTAACCAAATTCTTTATGTATATTAACTAGTTTGTTCCACAGTATCATGAGAAGTTTCACCTTCCTACTATTCGTATTAAGGGAGTTATGGAAGGTTTTGCGTTTTGTACCAGTACTTCGTCACATTTAGACTAATCTTCTTAAATTTTTTATGCAAGGTTCCTGGGATTTTTTTACATTTATTTACAAAATTCAAACTTTCTATTTTTAGTTTTACGATTTTCGTGGTCGTTTTTTTTTACTCTTTTATTGGCTTCCCTGAAAGCTTATGTGTACTGCAATGAAGCTTTTGGTTACTGATTGTTTCTCGATTTCCATTTACCAGAAAGTCTTGAATTGATGGTTCTTTACCAAATTAGATATGTAGGTACACTCTATCGTTGCACAGTTATATGCAGTGTTTCACCCTCCTACGGTTCATTTTAATGGAGTTATGGAAGGTTTTGCGTTTTGTACCAGTACTTCGTTCCATTTGGACTGATCTTTTCAAAATTTTATATGAACATTCGTTGCATACTTGCCTATTTACAAGTAAAATTCTAGCTTCGTATTATCATTTTTGCGACTTTTTGGTCCTTTTCGTACTACTTTATTGGTTTTCTGAAAGAGTATGTGTACTGCAGAGAAGCTTTTTGATTCTTCTCTGTTATCGAATACCTGCTACCACAGGTTACTAAATCGATGGATCTTAACCAAATTCGGTATGTATATTAACTAGTTCGTTCCACAGTATCATGCGAAGTTTCACCTTCCTACTATTCGTATTAAGGGAGTTATGGAAGGTTTTGCGTTTTGTACCAGTACTTCGTCACATTTAGACGAATCTTCTTAAATTTTTTATGTAAGGTTCGTGAGAACGTTTTACATTTATTTACAAAATTCAAACTTTTTATTTTTAGTTTTACGATATTCGTGGTAGTTTTTTGTCACTCTTTTATTGGCTTCACTGAAAGCGTATGTGTACTTCAGTGATGCTTTTGGTTACTGATTTTTTCTCGATTTCCATTTACCAGAGAGTATTGAATTGATGGTTCTTTACCAAATTAGGTATGTAGGTACACTCTATCGTTGCACAGTTATATGCAGAGTTTCACCCTCCTAAGGTTCATATTAAGGGAGTTATGCAAGGTTTTGCGTTTTGTACCAGTACTTCGTTCCATTTGGACATATCTTTTCCAAATTTTATATGAACGTTTGTTGCATACTTGCATATTTACAAGTAAAATTCTAGCTCCGTATTATCATTTTTGCGACTTTTGTGGTCCTCTTCTTACTACTTTATTGGCTTTCTGAAGGAGTATGTGTACTGCAGAGAAGCTTTTTGAATCTTTTCTGTTATCGATTACCTGCTACCACCGGTTACTAAATCACAGGATCTCATTCAAATTCGGTATG
>NW_013747118.1:0-1533 GCF_000517525.1 Limulus polyphemus
TATTATAGGACTGGCCCACTTCTCTAACAAAGGACTAAAAATAACAAATCTGTATTCTAGGACTGACCCACTTCTCTAACAAAGGACTAAAAATAACAAATCTGTATTCTAAGACTGGCCCGTTTCTCTAACAAAGGAATACAAAATTACTGTTTATACACATTACAGGTTAGGTGTTAGGTAACTGTTACAAAACTTGGTCTACAAAGGAGCTGAATAGAATTATTAGGGTCGTGTCCTGTACAAGGTGTAATCAATATTAAATACTACATACATGTATACGAACCCGTTCAAAGCACAGGGAAGACGAGGGGCTTCTACGTATGATCTAGAGTTAGACCTTAACACCTATTTTATTACGCCCTAAGAGTTCATGCCAGGTTCATCCAGCGGTTCTCCAATCAGAAGCAGACACAACGCACCACAAAGACATAGGGACACACGGGGTGACATAAGGAGTCAGATCCCAACGATAACCCCCATTGCTTTTCCCGGGGGGAGGTCCATTAAGAGTACATGCCAAGTTTAGTGACAATAAGTCCAGCATTTCACCAGTTGTTTTTGCCAAATTATGGCTAAGATATATACACATTGTTACTTAAGCAACAAAAGCTTACGAGTTGTATGACACCTTCCGAGAACATAGGTTATATAAATAACGTTTAAAATTAAAATGTATTATTTCTATCTCTCGCAAATGTGTAACAAAATATTCTATGTTTATTCCCTGAAAATAATAATTAGGCACCTAACAGGAGCTGTAATCTTTCAAAATGTTCGTGATATCTGGAGAAGGGGGACCTGTTTGTTGCCGCTCGGAGACTGCGGTTGCTAAATCCGACTCTTATATTAACACAAGAAACGTTAATAATTGTTTGTTTGTTTTTTTAACTCTAGAAACACAGAAACTCGGGAAT
The DNA here is from genome assembly GCF_000517525.1 of Limulus polyphemus. Lineage (NCBI taxonomy): Eukaryota > Metazoa > Arthropoda > Merostomata > Xiphosura > Limulidae > Limulus > Limulus polyphemus. The sequence continues at coordinate 918 of NW_013747118.1, forward strand.
GTACTTAGGCTGTACGAGCTCGTGAAATGGGTAAAAAAAAAGAGAACTACTTAACATCTGCTGCAGTATGAACACCAGAAATGTTGTACTTGTGCTGTAAAGTCCCTAATCAAGATTAGACATTAGGGACAAACGGTATATAATTAGTGTCTATTAGCAAGGATAATATAACTTACACGATACCATCGCAAAATTTGTCAATGTTGTTTCATTTCATTTGTTCGTTTTCACCAGTAGAAACGTTGTGTCTTTGATTATTTTAGTTTATACAGATAAGAGACTTTACAGCACAAGTACAACATTTCTGGTGGTCATACCGCAGAAGACGATACGTTTTCAGACTTCTGATAGAACGGGAAACTTTATATTCTTAGATGTAAACAGATGGTAGAACAGCCGCTTAGTTCTGACTCGCTATTATCCGACCACCTGTTTGTTTGTTTGTTTTGAATTTCGCGCAAAGCTACACGAGGGCTATCTGCGCTAGCCGTCCCTAATTTAGCAGTGTAAGACTAGAGGGAAGGCAGCTAGTCATCACCACCCACCGCCAACTCTTGGGCTACTCTTTTTACCAACGAATAGTGGGATTGACCGTCACATTATAACGCCCCCACGG
>NW_013747119.1:0-2661 GCF_000517525.1 Limulus polyphemus
GTCACCTCTTAACAGAACTTACTTTCCAGAGAATATCTATCAATTTAATCTCCAAAACCCCAGTCACCTCTTAACGGAACTTACTTTCCAGAGAATATCTACTAATCTAATCATAGTGGATGTAATAATTTAGTTATATTGGAATAAGGTGCAGTAATCTTTTTTTTCTTTGCTGAGTTTACAGGCAAGTCAAAAATTTAATAATATTGAAAAGGAATGAGACTTTGTTTCGATAAGTTAAGTTGCTAATCTTCTTTTTCATTATTATGACTGATACCTTGGAAACATTACTGTTTTTTAGGTTACTTTGACCAACAGTTCCGACATAATTTGTTCAGCAATTGGTGCACTCATCTCCAGCAAGCGGGGATACAGTTCAGAACAGATCTTGCCCGAACTGAGGTTTGAAGAGTTTTTAAATACTTCTCTACCATAAGTCTTATTGTTTTCTTTATAGAAGTAGAGAAGATTATTTTTTTTTTCTGGTGTTAATTTCAAGATCAGTGCTGACATCATGATTATTTAGTCATTCAAATAAATCGGGGATGCAATAAGAAAACTTTATCTTGCATGCTGTACTTTGTTAAACTATTAATTTCAAAGGCAGTACCCAAAACATTTTTTGGAACAACTATATATAACAATAATTTTTTGGTTAGTTTTACAACTAAGTTTCTTTAATCTTGTTTTATATTTAAATCAAATTGTTGTTTATTTCTCTATACACATTTTTAGTACCTGTCCAGTGCCGATGAACGACTACGTTGGCAGGCTAATGCCTTACCTACTGATGACCTGTGTACTGAAAATGCCATCATGTTAAAGCGTTTCAATCGCTATCCATTGATAATTGATCCATCAGGACAGGCTACAGAGTACATTATGAATGAGTATCGTGAGAAGAAGATCACCAAAACCAGGTAAAATCTTAATCTACAATGATAACTTTTGTGTTCAGTCCTTTTCTGCATATTGTAGAACTTTGATTTAGTCTGGCAGAGGTTTTAGTACTAACTTTTGTGTTCAGTCCTTTTCTGCATATTGTAGAACTTTGATTTAGTCTGGCAGAGGTTTTAGTACTAACTTTTGTGTTCAGTCCTTTTCTGTATATTGTAGAACTTTGATTTAGTCTGGCAGAGGTTTTAGTACTAACTTTTGTGTTCAGTCCTTTTCTGCATATTGTAGAACTTTGATTTAGTCTGGCAGAGGTTTTAGTACTAACTTTTGTGTTCAGTCCTTTTCTGCATATTTTAGAACTTTGATTTAGTCTGGCAGAGGTTTTAGTACTAACTTTTGTGTTCAGTCCTTTTCTGCATATTGTAGAACTTTGATTTAGTCTGGCAGAGGTTTTAGTACTCTGTATCAAATTCATTTTAGATGTTTTCATTTCCAGTTCAATCTGCTACAAACCTATAGACTCTTACAACTGTTATTGTTTAATACAATTCTGTATACCCCCTGAACAAAAAAAACTATAGACTCTTTACAACTGTCATTGTTTAATACGTTCTGTATACCTCCTGAACAAAAAAAACTTTAAACAATGACAGTTGTAAAGAGTCTATGAACTGAAGGTGTTAAATTTTCCTAGTCATTTTATTTGTTAGATGGCAGTAAAAAGTTAGATGTGTTAAAAATCTTGCTGAAGAAATAAAACTTTGAATCATGTGTCACTTGACCACTCTGATGGTCTTACAGCTACTATGGATATACATCTGAAAATGATGCAAGGAAAGATGTATGGAAAGATTTATCAATGTTTCATCAGGATCTAAAACAAGGAAGTTTATTACAGTTTAAACACTGAAAGTTGCCTTAGCATTGGAAACCAATGGGCTTCAACATTTGTGATAAATATTACAAAGATTTTGTTTTTCCCAAAAATTCTTGTTAAATTGTCACCGATAGCAGACTTGTCTCACTGTTCAATGTTAAAACAACATCAGTCTTCAAATTATTGTTTTTTGCATATGACATCAAGGGAAAGTCTGGTAAATTGTCTAAATTTGCATTTGTCAGACAGAATGTGGTGGTTGTTCCTAATAATAAAATGAGTGTTTTTAATTTCTTATTCTTGCTTTGTATGATAGAGGATTTCAGTTCCTGCAGTAGGCATGGCACGTGCTTTCTGGACGGTGAAACCACTTACTCTGTTTCAGAAGACATTAGATCTAATTCATCAATACACTGAGCAATGTTTTTGTCATTACTACATGCTTTTTGTAAATTGAAAGTATATGAGTAAATAACAGCTGTAAAGAGTCTATAGTTTTTTTTGTTCAGGGGGTATACAGAACTGTAAAACATAAAAAAACGTTGTTGCATTATTCCACCTACTTGTGTTCAGCTAACATTGTATTAACTCTGTTGTTGCATTATTCCACCTACTTGTGTTCAGCTAACATTGTATTAACTCTGTTGTTGCACCTACTTGTGTTCAACTAACATTGTATTAACTCTGTTATTGCATTATTCCACCTGCTTGTGATCAACTAACATTGTATTAACTCTGTTATTGCATTATTCCACCTGCTTGTGATCAACTAACATTGTATTAACTCTGTTGTTGCATTATTCCACCTACTTGTGTTAAACTAACATTGTATTAACTCTGCTGTTGCATTATTCCACCAACTTGTGTTCAACTAACATTGTATTAAC